>NC_048926.1:80689044-80706261 GCF_011077185.1 Oxyura jamaicensis | reverse complement strand
ATCTGCCTGAGACCCATGAAAGCATTTGCCCTGTCAAGCCTGAGGTGTTTCTGAGCATGTACAGAGGCAGCGCTGTAATAAGGCACAAGCTCTAAGGTCAGGCGCAGAGGTGTCAGCAGAGCTTAGACACCTCGGGGGGCACCGAGCAGCTGAATCGGGATGCTCAGGATCATTTGGGCTTAGGCTGTTAAATTTCAGCTCTTGAGACAAAGCGCTAAGTCCTTTCTGGCAGCTCGTGGCACCTGGAGCAGGTGTCCAGCAGGGGAGAGGGTGGATGTCCCCATTGCTTGCCCTGTTCTCACCTTCCAGCAGCCACAGACAGAAGGAGGGTGGATGTGTTTTGCTCAGCTTTCCATCGGGAACACCGCCAGTGTCTCAGAGGCAGTGCCTACATTAATGGGGTTTTCTTCTTCGCCAGCACAAACTCAGTCTCAATAAATAAATAAATAAATAAATAAATAAATAAATAAATAAATAAATAAATAAATAACAGGCAGAGGCTGGGAGCTGGTGAAGACACCGTGGAGGGGTTGAGTTGCGTTGGGCTGAGTTGGGTTGGATTGAGTTTTTTTAAGTTGGGTTGGGTTAAGTTGGGTTGGGTTGAGTTGAGTTGAGTTTCCCTTCAAAGACAGGGCTTTTTTTTTACAGCGATGAAGGGCACCAGTGGCAGGAAGCACAAGACCGAGTTGCCTCTGAACTGAACTGAAAAAAGTACAGTACATAAAACGCTGTTCCTGCACCTGCAAAAATGGTCTGGGCTCATGTTGACTGTAATCCTCTGCCTACAAAGATACACCAGGACATTATAATCCAAGCAGATTTTTCAGAAAACAAAAACCCTTTGAAATGCTCCTTATTATGAACATTTTCCATGAGGGGGATGGGGGCAGCAGGAGTTCATTTATTCACTGCAGGCTTACGACATTTGGATTCAGATTCTTGCTGAAATCCTAAAAGCACTGGGCATTTGCTGCAGCGCTTCATGGCCCATTTGTTCCTTCAGCACGGGGCCATTTCTGTCCCTGGAAAGACCTCCTTCACTTCTGTGATTGCCAGTGTTGGCATCCACACCAGTTCTGGCACGTAAGGGGAGAAAATTATATTCAGCTGTTTTACTTTATAATTGCTTTTTTCAATTGCAGGTCTGTGCTTATCCTGCTGGTGATTAAGGGCCCTTTTCCATTTTTATTAGGCAGGGTGTCTTTACCACCACATAATGCAGGATTTTAAAGCACTGCCCTTCCTCGCTGCTCTGGGTGCAGGCGCTGCCATTTCCACAGCATCGCCTTGGCTGCGTGCGTGCCTGGGAGCGCCAAAGCCGGATCGGCCCGTGCTCATGCTGCTGGTACAGCTGTTCCTCGGGTGATTTACATAATTTCATTTGCTTGGTGGGTTTTACAAATCTGCGATGTTCTTCACTGAAGGAAGCTTACATCAGCATTTTCTGAATTATTTCCAATAATTAATTCTCCATCCGGATGTTTGATGGTACAATTACTATTTAGGAGCAAATAATCGTAAAACACCATCACGGAGAGTAGCTATTTTCTAAGCGCTGGTCCTTTCACACACCCGGTCCTGCTCTAATCAATGAAACTCCTTGCGTAAGTAGTGCTCTCCCACGTCAGCAGAGCTTGCCAGCGAGGGGTGTAACTTCACATCTCCGCCCTGTAAGCACTAGAATCACTGAAAAGCTTCGGGATTTTGGAATAAGCTCAGATTTTTAAATCTGCCCTGCAGTATTTCATTTGGCATGGATTAAATGAGCACGCAGGTACTGCCGGGCTGTGGTGTAAATGTCAAGTGCTGTGCACGCACTAGGGCAGCACTCCAGCCCCAGTCTTGGCTGATGCCCATCCCCTAAAGCACAGCAGTGGCGAGCACAGCCACGGAAACCCCTGCTGGACTTTCCCTTAGGAAGCACAGGACAAGGAGAGGCCACTGACTGCTGTCAACGGCACGGCTGCACGTTAAGAGGCGTTGTGTATATTGGTGTTTCCCAGGTTTATAAGCCTCGAAGCTTAAATACGGGTATTATAGAGGTCCCCAAAGAAGCCAGGTGGATTCTGGGGTGGGTTCTTGGGAAGTGCAGGGTTTTTAAGCAGGTCAAAACTTCATTTACTTATAACTTTCCTTTCCCCTGGTAGAGAAAATGATGTTTTTCAAATGCTAACTACTTTGTGCTCTTGGGTGCAATTTTATAAAGTTGGGTGTTTTGTTTAGTTTTGTTTTTGGTTTTGGTTTTTTTTTTTTCTAATTTATGTTAGAAGAAAAAGAACCTACATCTAAAAAGTTTCCCCTGAAGTGTATTATCAACATATATATCAACAGGTTTCGGATCTATGATGTACCATGCAGATACAATCAGTGCTACTTCTTGTCTAAATACAGCTGGTAAAATCACAGACTATTAAAAAACAGGGCTGGATGGAAAGAAACTCAAGGACGTGTGCAATTTGTCAGCTATACCTGTAATATTCCCAGGAGACTTGACCCATTGCTACTTAATGCCATGAGGTCCTGCCGCTTCCATAGGCGCTTACTCACCCCCAAAATATCTTCCTGTGACGTAAAGTGAACTCCCCATCTCATATTTGACAGGCCAGGAATATTGATGTTCATACATAAATACAGGTAAATATATAGAGGTAGAAATGTCTGTAGATGTTGATGGTAGAGATTTGCATGTAGGCTTCCATATAGAAACAGGAATAGGATGAGTTTGCTGCCCAGGACCAGTACCTTAAAACCACTGGGTTTCTGAAACTCTTCCATCTCTTTAAATGCCATTGATCATCCTGCACCTTCAGCTGCTAACCTGTTTGTGATTCCTCCTGTTTGTAACGCAGTAGCTCTCTTTGCCTTTTTATAATGCATGCTCAAAAGAAAATGGCTTGACCTGCACTCAGAAGCGGGCAACCTTACAACTTTGGCTTATTTGGACAGTTAGTGCTCAGAGGAGCAAGCAAATGACCCATGCTCTTGGGGCTGCCCTTAATATTTAATGAACAGTGGTGGAAATGATGGCTGCAATGGTGTGTTAGCTCCCAGTCTCTTTCTCGCTGTGAAAACCTTGCTCTCACTCAGCTTTTGCATGAGTCTGTGCATCAGTTGTGTGCCGGGTGAGAGGAGGCTGTTAAATATTTTGTTACCTTTCCAAACCACTTGCTGCTTCTGAGTAGATTATGTGCTGTAAATGAGGAAAAAATAAAAAAATAAAAAATAAAAATAAAAAGATAAAAAAGAGTTCAGAGGTAATCATTGTTCTGGGCTGGTGGGATTCTTGCTGCTCCGTTTCTGTCATTCTACTAAAGATATTACAGATAATAAATGTCCGACAAAAGTAAACATTGTTGTCAGTGTCACAGGAGGTAATAACTAAGCATAACATGACTTAGTATGTGTAGTCTGTTCCCTGGCACTGCCAAACAGCTTCCCACGATTTTTCTCACACGAACACTCCATCTAAAACAACTTACTGTGGGACTAAGCCCTCTACTTAAGCTGTATTTCATTCCTGCAGCTTTGCCCGGTTCTTTCCTCTTGGTTCCTCCAAAGAATTCATTTCCCTACCAAGGCACTTCTAAATTATTATCATGTCCATGACTCTACAGACTATTACATCTAAGCCAAACTAAGCACACCAAGGTTTTGTTCTTTTGTGTGTGTGTGGTTTTATTATTATTATTGTTATTATTATTACAGAAATCGCTGGCTTCCATTTCATTGATTGCTTTATGACTTCTCTGTTAATTTTGCTTAAGCTTTTAACACTTCACCACTGAGATGTCCAGAACTGCATATGCAGAAACTCCTAAGATCATCCTTTCCCAAACCTCTTGAGCTAATGGACTCTTCCCCAGTTTTTTTCCTGAAGCTGTTGTGCTCCCCGTCAGAAGTGCATAATGATTTTAAACAAATATATTTGTTATATCTCCTGATATAACAACTGATGATGCCCTGACCTTCTTCTGATGATCTTCTGCTTGGGGGTTTGAGATCTGTAGGTTTATTTCAGTAGAGCAAAGCAGTCGCAGCAGCCGCAGTAATTTCTGCAGAGCACATTTCACTTTCTCTGTGCAGATCCAAGGGTTCCTTCTCCAAAAATAGTAAGTGGAGAAACCTTATGAATTAAAAATAGTTAAACCTGTCACTCTGGATAACGTCTGATTTGCAGCCCTGCACCACACCTATTATTCCTCTTCCAAAGCACTCTAGCCAGCTCCCAAGAACCTCGGACAGCCCCAGCCCACCCAGAGGCAAGGGACGGTGCTGGGATGAGGTGCAGGACCAGAGACCTGTGGACACTGTGGTGGTCACCGTGGGCACAGTGGGCGTGCAAGAGGCGACGTGTGCCGCGGTGGCGGCACCATGCTGCAGGCGATGCCCCACATCCCTCTCCCATGGTGTCCGACTGGCCTGTGCGGGAGGACGTGGTCACGGCCCCGTCTTCTGCCTGCTGGATTCCGTGGTTCAGTGAAGTGGGCGAGTTTGGATTTTATCTGTTCTTGTGAAATCTGAGCCCGTTTTGTTCTACAGCTTCTGTTCTCCTCAAGGCGCCTGCGGGGTTGTTTTTTTAAAATGTCGATCTCTTACTTTAATAATATTCAAAGGTAAATATTATGTGTGGTGATTTCATTTAATCCTTCTTTCCTCAAATTAGCATTGTTTTTCTTCCTCCCCCCTGCCCCAGTCCTCTGGTGCCTACCTGATTGTGCATGAGTTCTCAGAAATAATTGCCAGTAGTTCAGCAAGTTCATTAACTGGTTCCCCGAAGACCCTCAGATGCATGTCATCCAGACCCGGTGATTTGTATATTAAATTTTAGCGAGTATTCCCTCACCTGATTTTTTGTATCAACAACTGTATCATCAAGCCTGCGTTATTTCCAGCCGTCAGTATCTCTTTCTTGCCGTGCGTAAATTGATTCTGAAACCCGTTGGCTGCGTTACTCATTGCTCGTTTTCCCTCCTGGTTGCCGGATCCGCCCTCGCCGTGGCGCTGCTCCCCCCATGGTGCCCTGAACTTGAGACAACACCGTTGCCCCTGCCTCCTTCCACACCAGCAGACGGCAGGTCACTCCTCTCTCAAACCCTTGGCTACTCCTGCATTTTGTCCAGCCATGCCATACGGGTTCTCCCCCAGCTCCTGTTCCTCTGCGGGTCCTCAGGAAGCCCTTGGGCTGCCCCTCCAGGTCTTTGCGGGGTCAGGAGAGGCGGGATCAATGGCTCTGATTCTTCGGCAGCAGTAGCCTTGGCTTGTTGTAGGACGTTCCAGCTGTCACCCACACTTGGCAGCCATCATATGTCCTTTTGTTGCACTGTGCTCCTCAGATTTTTCCAAGAATCATTGTCATGAACCACTGTACCTGTGCTACAGCCCATAGCTTAACCGCAACGTGCAGGTTATAATCACGGCCATCGAAATTAGCAGGTGCCAAGAGGACACGTACCTTAGAGTATCTGGGCTGTAGTACAGCCGCCTCGTATTATCCGACTCTCACAAACGATTCTTTCAATCAAAAAATAGATGGCTTCTCATGCATTTAATGTAGATTTGTCTAGTGCTAAATACACGATTGAGATTGTATTCGTCAACGATAATTTTCCTCTGGCGAAAGCCTTATGGCCAAATCTGTCATCACCCTGAGGACATAACTCCTCTTCCTTCTGTCTAATTTTCCAAGCCTTTGGTATATAAATCATAAATGCACAGTCTGTGCAGTGTTAAATTTTTAGGGCTCTGCCTTTAGTAGTAGTTGAATGTGAATAAGTAAGGACAAAATTTGACCTTTAAATGACTGTAAAGGGCCAAGGCAGATACTTGGCAAGCTTTTCTTATTGCAATATTAATCAAGCACAGAATCATCATAATCCCAGAAACTAAATAGCCATTGTAGTGATTTTATCACCAGGGAAATTGTTCATCTGTCAGTGAGATTGTTACTAGGAAAGGGAAAATAGGGAGTGTTAAAATTGCTTTAGACTGCTGAATCATTGAGTCCCTCTAGATTCAAAGCTTGAATTGTTTTTTGAGAGGGGTGGGTTGAGAGGGGTTGCTACAGGAAAGCTTTAGGTTAATCAGTTTCAGTAACACCAGTGAATGTGAGCCTGATCTCTCTTGAGGGAAAGAGGAAAGTGCATGGGAGAAGGCAAGGCTGAGAAAGGGAAGGGGAGGCTTCTGAAACTTATTGTTTTGCCATTTTTTGTTTCTGGATGGCTCTTTCACAAAGAAGGAATGTTGTTGATGAGACAGAGAAAGAAATGGGGAAAAAGAGAAAGAAAGAAAGAAAGAAAGAAAGAAAGAAAGAAAGAAAGAAAAGAGAAAGAAAGAAAAGAGAAAGAAAGGAAGGAAGGAGGGAGGAGGGAGGAAGGGAGGAAGGAAGGAAGGAAAAGGAAGGGAAGAGGGAAGGAACATAATGTGACACAGGAGTGCAAGAAGGCCCAGCAGCAAAGGGGCACTCCTCCATAAAACCCACGCTTGTGCCGTCGCCCCATGGGGCTGCATCAGGGTCACCCACAAGGCATGACAGACTGCCCCCCGCCACAGCAGGTCTGCAAGTGGTGGAATGGATTCGGAGGTGGGAAGTGTTTGAGTGAGGGATGCCCCAGGAAATTTGCACAAGGTGTCACAGGCTGTCTCCCTAGGACAAACACGGGAGATGGGGGTGTGGGACTGCGCGTCTGTGTGCGGCACGCGTTGCCTTTGTAAGCGGGCGTCTCTTTGTGTGGGAAGCAGTCAACTCTCTGCAGAGGGCTTTTTTGGGGGAAATCATGGGGTGGTTGCCTCTGGGCATGCAGGGGAGGAGAGGTGAAGGGCCAGGCCTCCACTGGAGGCCTCCTCCCAGAGGCGCCGTGCCAAGGACATGCATCCCACGAGGATGGTGAGGGTCCCGCGGGGGTGCCACAGCAGCAGCACTGTGCCTGGCATCCCTGTAGGGTGGCATCCCCTCCAGGGCCATCTAGGGCCACCATGTCCTTCATTGTTGTCACCCCCAGATTGTGATGCTGTCACAAAACTGTTGCTAAGCAACAAATGTGGTTACCGGGTCTGAGCGAATAGCTGAAGGGGAAAGCGAAGTGTTGCACCATTGTAGAGTAACCATAGCAATGACCTACTATTACAGACTAAAGAATTATCATTAACAATGTTAAAGTATCAAACGGAGGCCCAGGATCCAGAGACTTCCCGGCAGCATCCCCGCATAATTGGGTTATCCAGGAAGAGATCCCAACTCTTCCGCCATGCTTGGCTCCTCATCTCCACGGGAGGGTGGACATGCATCTTGGTTTCATTTGGGGGCTGTTTAGCAGCTTTTTTTTTTTTTTTTTTTTTTTAATAAAGCAAACGTGAGAGGCATTCAAGGAAACACTTGCAATGTAACAGAGGTTCCCTCCAAAACGATGAGGTATGGGTGAATTTGTGTGCGGGTAAGTGGACAGGCTCGTGTTTTCTGCCCGTGCATCACATACGGGTTAATCAAGTATGGGTCTATCGAGGAAGGCAGTGCTGCTAGGGTCTGGTGTCCCATCTTGGTCAGTACACATGTACTGGGCCAAAACACATGTATTGGGGAAAAAAAAAAAAAAAAAAATGGGACAAGGTGCTCCAGCTCTGAAGAGCAGATGTTTCTTCATGGAGTTGGTGCTGTTACCGTTCTGCAGAGTCCTCACCTTCCCAGTCTGTAGGATCTGCAGCTCCCACACAAGTATGGGTGTGTGGATGTGGTTGTGGATCTTTTGTTGTTTCTCCACAATGCCCCGGGCACGGGGCCAGCCACGGTGTGCAGCATCCCCTGGTCACTGTGTCCCCTCTGTTCTGCAGGTACGGAGCGCCACGAGCTGACCTCCTGGAAGAGCTTCCCGTCCATCTTCAGGTTCTTCAGCGAAGCCCTGGAGGCAAAGAACAGTTCGGTGAAGCCGACCCCGACACGGCGCTCCAACAGAATAAAATATGAAGAATTGTAAAAGGAGGACGAGGGGGAAACCTCTTCACTGCTTGCTTCCTGCGAGCAGTCTCCCAGCCCCTCATTAGATTGTTTTCTTCCTAGAGCACAGGGTCGTGATGTATACATCTAAATAGCGTTTTGCATTATTTCTAGATGAGTGCAACTGTCAAAGCAATATGGGTTCACTGGTTGTGCTTCCTGTGGGCTGTAACTTGGATTTCGTGCTGCCCATCAGCGCGCAGATTAAGGCTGACAGTGGTACTGCACAGTGCAGCGTGGTGCAGCTCTAATTGCTCTGACATTGCCCTGCACCAGGCTGATGCCAGAATTTAACAGCTTCGTCGTGGTCCCATTGCCTGCAGGATTTTTGCTGCTTCCTTCTAGTTTGAGACGGAACAAACCACAAATTACTCTTTTCTAAGGAGGGCTCTAACCCAGAAGTGCTAACAAGCCCGTGATTTCGGTAGTGATTTCAGAGCCAGTCGCCTTCTCTTTCTGTGGGACCAAGTGGGATCAACTCTTCAGTCTTTCATTTTCTGCCAGTAGGAGGGTCGAAGAAGTTTGGTCCAGATTTATAGGAAAGCCCCTTTGTTGTAGAGATTTTCTCCTCCTGCCAGATCAATGGCATTATCTGTGGATCTTATCTTCCTTTTGAAAGCTCCACTTAAAAAATGCCTATTCATTAACCGCCTGGATCACACTGTGAAATATGACAGCAAAAAAAAAAAAAAAAAGAGAGAGAGAGACAGAAAAAAAAAAGGGGGAGGGGGGACGGGGGGGACATTTTCCCGTTTATTTTTAAATGCAAAAATGCTTCCGTTTTAATACATAGGATTTGTAATGACTTGCTGTCCCGTGGCAATCCCCGGGGCCTGGGCTCCCTGCTCACGCCGACCCCGCCCGGGCTGGACCCCCCCTTGACCCCCATTGTCCCCTCTGTGCCCCTCCTGGGTCCCCTCCAGGTCCCCCCCGGTACCCCCACCGCCACCCTCGATGCCGGCAACTTTCGGCCGCGCATCCTGAGACGTGCCTGACAGCGTGCCCGGCCTGCGAGCGCGCTAATTAAGCTCTTTTCGTTTTGATGATGCGAAATTAGAGTGATCTTTTTTATTATTATCATTATTATTCACTGGCCGTGCCGGCCTCGCCTCCGATGTGGTTAGCGGCGGGGAGGCAAAGAAGGTGCCGGTGGGTTCCGGACCCCCTGTCGTGGGATGCTCCCCGTGGCACACCTGGGGGCCGGGAATTATTTTGGGGACGGGGAGGGGGCCGGTACCTCCGGCTGCAGAGCCCCTCGGGGGGGCACGGGGCGGACGACCGGCCGGTTTTGAGCCGAAATCTTCCTTTTTGCGGGGTTTACCCTACCGGGAGCCTGAAGCTTGGGGGGAAGGGGGGGGAGAAGATGGGGAGAAGGGCTCGGTGTGCAGCCTCCCCCCCCGCCTTCCCCCCCACCCCACTCCCGGTCAGAGGGCGCAGGCGGCGAGGTGCCAAGCGTTCGCGGGGACGGATTTATTTGTCTGCGCGGCGACGGGAAACGAAGTTTTAAAATAAATAAATAAATCTCTGCTTGTAACAGCCGCCCTTTTCTCGGGGACCGCGCCTTCGCCTCGGGTAGTGCTTCTCTGTAAGGGACTGTGAAGCCCAGGGGGTCCCCCCCGAGGACTCCGTGCCAAAATAAAGATGCGCTTATCCCGCCTCCTGTGTCCCAGCGCCGAGACCCCCCGCAGGTACCGCCGGGGGCTGCTCCTCCCCCCAGACGCCTGGGATCCCCCCCCAAAATCCCCCGTGGGGTGACGGACCCGGGGGTGCTCCCTCACCCACAGGCCCTCCGTGCCCATCCTCACGCCCATCGCTCCGCGGGGTGCGCGGCCCTCCCCGCCGCCCTTCATTAATCCCGATTAGCCCCGGAGTAAAATAACAGCGGTAATAAGCCGGGTGGAGCCTGCGGGGAGGTTTCGCGGATGCTCGCCGGAGCTGCAGACACCCTGGCCGGGGAGGGACCCTCGGGGGGGGGGGGGGGGGGGGGGGGGGGGGGGGAGCAGTGCTGCACGGCCGCGCAAGATGCGCGGGATCTGCGCGGAGGCGCTGCCGGCGTCGATCCGTGCGGAGAGGTAACGGCGAGAGGGGCGGGCGGGGGTCC
This sequence comes from Oxyura jamaicensis, assembly GCF_011077185.1. Taxonomy (NCBI): domain Eukaryota; kingdom Metazoa; phylum Chordata; class Aves; order Anseriformes; family Anatidae; genus Oxyura; species Oxyura jamaicensis. The sequence continues at coordinate 80,696,173 of NC_048926.1, read as the reverse complement.
ACGGGGTATTTCTCCGGATCGCTGTTTTTTGGGGGCTGGACCTCCGCGGAGGCGGGGAGTCCGAAATCAACCTCGTCGGGACCCAGTGGAGGCGACATGTCGCGACATTCTCGGGATAATGTGACCAGAGTGACACCTGAGGGGGGCGAGGGTTTCGAAGGGCGATCCCCCCGTCGGAGAGCAGCATTTCCTCGCCAAGAATGGTCCTGCGGGAAATCAGCCACCGACCCCATGGGGACCCCCAAACGCAGCAGGGCTATGGAAAAAAATAAGTAATAAATAGGGGGGAAGCAAAGAAATTGCATTGTGCGCCCATTGCTGCGCACTGGTTGCAACCATCGCGATGTGAATCTCTGGGACTCGGTCACAAGATGCTGCTTTTCGTGGGAAAGTGCATTTCTCCCGTCCCCGAGAAACATCACTAATTGTTTTCTTTTTCTTTTTTCTTTTTTTCTTTCTTTTTTTTTTTTTTTTTACCCCTCTAGGAATTTCATTCAGAAGTACAAATGGAAAGTGTCACATCTAAAACCGCTTGGAGCCACATATTGCACCGTGCTCGAGTCAGCCAAACCAAAAATAACCTGCCAAGAATGTGTGCATCCACCGCGCACTTGGGCAGAGCGAAATCTCAGGGAGACGAGGGAAGGGTGCGTGTGTGTATGTGTGTGTGTGTGTGTGTGTGTGTGTGTGCCTGTGCACGCATTTGTGGGTGTCTGGATCCTGCGGGACGTGTGTGTGTGTGCGTGTGCGCGCTGCGGTGTGTGCCCGCAGCATCCTGACGTGCGCGACAAAGTGTGAAAAATGTACTTCTCGAGAAACTTGGAAGGAGATGTCATCTATCATTGTAACCATCATAATACCACAAATTTTCACTTTTCTGATCCATTTCGGATTGCATGTGTTTGTGAGTATTTCACTAGATCAGTGACAGCTCTTTATTTGCATAATTATATGCTCTGGTCTGAAGAGAAAACTAACCCCCAAATTTCATGGGTCACCAAACTGCGACAATCAATGTTTTATCACGTATGCTAAGCAAAACCTAAGGAGCTATATGAAGTTTCTTGGGGAGTTTTTGCTCCTCAGAAAATTAAAGATTTTGTGGCTCCTGAATAGATGCAAAATCTTCCCGAGCTCTTTGTAACTCAGCTCCGTTTGAAGGCGAAACCAAAGATTAGCGCGTAGATCTGGATTTCAGACCCACTAGCATTACTACTTCAAAGTAGACTCAAACAAGCAGCTTTGCCGCATCTCTAAATTTCGCCGTGCTCAGCACGGTCCCCTAAATGCTGGTGGCAGGAACAAAAAGTGGCCAAACGTGACGGCGAGGACAGCATCGCCCAGCCCGCGCCGACCGCCGGCTGCAGTTTCGCCCCTCAGAAACTTTTTATTCCCCCTGATGGGTGTGAAGACAGAGGCGGAGAAAACCCCGTGCCCTGGCGCAGTTTGCGCGGCTCCAGCAGCGTGCAACAACCACACAAGGTGGCACAAATCTGGCTCCCGATGGAGCAGGGAGGAGCGGGTTTGGTGGTGGGAGCCGGGGGCGGTGGGGCCGGCCAGGAGCCCCCTCCTCCCTCCTGGCCCGCTGGAAATGCCTTTGAGTTGATATATATAAAAATAAATATAAATAAATAAATAAAAATGCGAATAAAAGCAGAAGCGAACGTTTTCCCTGACGCTTGGGGGGACCTCTCAGGCTGGAGGTGAGCTGCGGGTCCCGGTCCACGCAGCCCTGGTTTAACTCTGGGACTTTGCAGCGGGAGCACCTGCGGCTTGCAGCCCTGCCGGGGGTCCCGCACGGTTTTTTGCGCAGCAGACCCCGGCCCCAAAAGCCTCACTCGCTGCCAGCACCGCTTCCCGGCCCTGTGTCAGCAGCGCTCAGCCCCCGGTCATTTTTAATATTATATTTTTTTTTATTCCTGGGGGAGGTTTTTACTATTTTCCCGGGGGAGCTGGGTGGGTTTCCCGCGAACTTTGGGCGAGTTTTGGCTCCCCGGCGGCTCCCACGCGCCGGCACCGCCTTCTCCCTTTGCCTGAAGGAGGAGAAACACGAGTGGGAAAGGCCAACGTTGCCTGCCCTCCCCCCGCTGCCCCCAGGACCCTTCTGCTGGGGTCAGGCAAATGGGAATATTTCCGGGCGCCGGCTCCGCGGGCTGGTTTGTCCCGGCGGAGACAATAGCAGCAGTAATTTCCCACTAAGTGCGACGCAGGAGAGAGCTGACCCTTCTCTGGAAAGGCCCGAGTCGCCGTCTTTTGTCGTTTCCATTTCTCTTTTACTCAAGCCCTACCTAACCCCCTATCGCCTGGCAAGGGACCGTCCGCAGCCCTGTGCCTTCACACTCCTTCCTTTAAGCTGCCACCCCCGGCACCATTAGACAAATCCCACTCCCGCGCATCTCCCCCCCTGCCGGGGCCGTTTTACGCCTTCCCTTTGCCGGGCTGGCTCGCCACACGAAGAAATGCAGTTTTGTTTTGCACAGCGAAGGAGATGATGCGAGGAGCCTTCCTCGCCCCCCGCAGCAGACGGCACAGAAGTGCTTCCCCCCAGCACGGATCCTGCCCCTGCGGGTCCCCGTGGGGTGCAAAAAGGCACCAGCGGTGTTCGGGACCCATAAATACTGGCCCGGTGGTTGTCAGCAAGTACCAGGCGAGGTGTTTCCACTTTGATGATAGCTTTTGCTAGCTTTTCCTGGTTTTCGGTCCCTTTCTCGCAGGTGTAACCCTTACTTTTGCTCCCACCGAGGTTCTTGCTAATTTAATTAAGAGCCAGACTTTGGGTCGTTCTCGGATGGGGACCGGCGGAACTGTTTGGGAGATGCTCCCCTCTTCGAGTGCGCTTGGATTTTATTTTATTGTATTGTATTTCCACTAAGGTTACCACTAAAATCTGGATGCTAAGTGGTTTTCCTTGGCACTTTCAGCCAACTCGGTGTACATTTTCGGGAGGGCTGGGGACAGCCGAGCCGCGACGGACAGGGGCTGCGGGGGGATCCTTGTGGCATTTTAGGCGGGTTTCCAACATAAAGCGACCTCCTGGGAGGGGGCAAATGGGGAAGGGAGCACCCGGGATGCGATGGGGTGGGATGGGATGGGATGAGGTGGAATTGTGATGGGGGTGAAGTGAGAGGGGTGGGATGGGGTTGGGATGGGATTTGGATGGGGTGGGATGGGTGGAATGAGATAGGATGGGATAGAATTGGGATGGGATGGGATGGGATGGGATGGGATGGGATGGGATGGGATGGGGTGGGATGGGATGGGATGGGTGGAATGGGACTGGGATGGGGTCGAAGTGGGAGAGGTGGGATTGGATTGGGATCGGATCGTGATGAGATGGGTTGGGTGGGATGGGGCGAGTTGGGGGCTCCCCTCTGGCTCCGAGGCGGGCGGCGAGGGCCGGGGCTTTGCGGAGCTCGGGGCGGGCCCAGCACCACGGACAGCGCCGGGTCCGCCGCCGCCGCCGGGGCGCGGGGCCTGGGGTACGGGGTCTGGGGTCGCCGCCGATCCCACGGGATCGCCGCCCCGGTGGCGGATGGGGGAGTGGGGAAGGGGTAGCCGGCTGTCCCCCGGATTTCCTCCCCCGGGGAGCGGACCCCGAGAGGGAGGTGGACGACAAGGGGAAAAGGGGAGGCGTGGGACATCCCCGCCCCGTCCGCCGTGCCCCCGGCGCCCCCCGGCGACCCCCGCTGCATCAGGGCCCCCTCGGAGGGAGGGGGAGGGGAGGCGAGGGTCTGTGGCTGCGCTGCTGCCACTTCGGGCAAAACTCCCGGGGGCCGGCTGCTCCCGGGCGGGAGAAGGAAAAAAGGGGAAAAAGGGAGGGAATAAAAGGAAAAAGAAAAAAAGTTGATTGCTTGTTATACTCCCCCTCGGCTCCTCCAGGGCTGCGGCAGAGGGGGGGGGGGGGGGGGGGCAATCCGGTCCTGTTCCTCGGGGCTAGCATCCCCCGGATCCGGGGACCCAGCCCCGGCCCCGAGCGGCTCCGCCGGGGAGATCCCGGCGCATAGCCCCCAGGCCCGGGGGGCACCGGGCGCCTCTCCCCCTCCCGCCCCACCCGGATCCGCAACCGGCTGCGGGGACAGACCCCGGAGGGTTGCCCTGTCCTCGGGGAGCCCCTCCCGGGACACCCCCGACCCCGGGTCCTGCTGGCGGTGCCGGGGGTCGCGAAACCGTTTGCTCCGTGCCCCCACCCGGCAGCCCGCCGCCGTGGCTTCCCGGGGGGGCGCCGTGCTTGACGTCGTTTGGGGACCCTCCGGGGGGTCTCGGGGTCGCCCCCGCCCCCTGTGTGTGCCCCCCCTCGCCTCAAGCCCCCAGGGACTCAGCTCTCCGCCGAGGGGTGCGGGATGCCCCCGGGACGGGACCCGAGGCGGCTCCGGGGGGCATCAGGGGAAGACCCCGCTGCGGGAGGGGCCGGGGCGATTTCTCTGAGCCCACCTCCCCCTGGACCCCCCAGAGCAGGGGGCTTCGCCCAACGACTTCGGCGCAGAGGGAGATGCCTGCATCAAAGGCTTCGCCACACGCGCACGAAACTGAAGGCTTAAATGTCTTGCGGCGCTGAATATTCGTCTAGAATGCTATTTTTTTTTTTCTATTTGCCCTTTTAATTTATTTTTCTTTCTTTTCTCGTCTTTCTTTATTCTTCTCCGCTCTTTCTTTATGAATAAATATACACGTATACGTATATATATTAAGGGAAGACGGAAACACTGTTGGAACCCCACTGCGCCTTCACAATGGTCGGGAAAATTCACCCCCGGTTCTCCACCGAGCCCTGTGCTCTCCGAGCTCTTTGAAAGCAAACGCAGGCACTGGAGTTTCGTTCGGATCCGCCCCAACTTTTAAGATTTGGCCTCCGAGTGCCCAGACTTTGTTGCGTTTCATGGTGTTTGTTTTTATTCCCTGTTGTTTTGGGGTTTGGTTTTGTGGTATTCTTTTTTAGGTCCCCAATTCTCTGCCTCTCTTCCCAGATCAGGGTCCCCTCCTGCCCCTTAGCCCGCGTCCCCCCGCGCTGTCCCCACTCCCCGCACGGGACAGACAGGGTCGTTCACACGCATTTTGATCCGTGAGGGCTCCCCTTCGCCTGGGGAGCGTAGAAACTTTCCCCTACGAATAGAGCAAAATGTATTTTATTCGTCTTTTTGGAGACTATCTTTTTTTCCCCCATTTCGAAATGAATAAACAAAACTCCCCAGCCCGAGAAGGAGCGCTGGGACCCCCTCGGCGCTTTCCTCGCCCCTTCGTCTTGTGACCCCCCGACTCCGTTTGGGATGGCTTCTCCTCTTCTCGGCCATTTGTCATTGTCGCATCCCCGCTGCCAGCCGACGGGCAGCGAAGCGGCCGCGCGTTTCTGGCCCCGCACGCAGCGGGGAGACCCCTCCCCAGCTCGATGCCCACCGAGACCCCCCGTCAGGCTTTCAGCCCCCTTCTCCGGGCTCCACAAGTAACAGAGCAACAAAGGGGGCACCAGCCCTCACCTCCAGGCGTGCAGCGGACCCGTTTTTTTCCGTGTCGCCGTGTCGCGATAGGCGATGTGTTCAAGAGGGGACACCCCCTCCCACCCCAGCAGCCGAGGCAGAGGAGATAGGGGAATAGCAAAGGGGGCGAAGTGCGGGCGGGTTGGGGTCACCTTCAGGCGCAGCCTTCCTCCCCAAAGACCTCTCCCCGCCGCAGTCTTCCTCATCGCGGTCTTGACGGGGATGAGTGTGCGGTGTCCACGGTGCGGGAGGGAGAGGGGGCAGGAAAATCAGATTCGGACCCCTGGGTGCCGGGGGTCCTTCGGGAGAGGGGTTCTGGGGCGTCCGGAGAGGGCTGTGCGACCCCAGGTGCTGCCTGCCCTGCCGTGCCCGCTGCCTGAAACGAATACCTGGAGACAAATGCAGAGTTCGGGGCAGGCTCAGCTCCGCCAGAGGGGCAAGTTCCAGGGCTCCCATTCCAGCTAGACGAAGGGCATTGTTTTTATTCCTATTTTATTTTATTTTATTTTATTTTCAGAAAGGTAGATGGGATTTGCTAGCGTTTAAGGAACTGGAGTTAGAACAAAAGCCAAACTCTTTAGCATATAAGTTTTCATTATCAGCTTTCAACCTTGCAAAACTAGAGCCATTTGCTTAACTTAATCCGTAACATATGTTTGCAACAGTAGCAGATTTTTTTGGTGTGTGTGGTTTGGAGCTGATCAAGTTGTAAATTTTCCGCCTTAGGTTTTCAGCGCCTCCTAGTTACAGCCTAACACCTATTGAGGGAGAGAGAGACTCCACAAAGATCCCACGGCACCAAATCCGAATAATCCGATCCGAAATCCCTAATAAAGTTTACCAATCAGGCCACTCAAACTCCTCCGGATCCCTCCCGCCGAGGAAGGAGCCGCCACGCTCCCGAGATGAGCCGAAAAGAGCAGCCCAGCATCTCCCTCCCCGTGCCTCGCCTGCGGGAGCGCTCCGCAAGACAGCGCTCGGTGATTCACTGTTTACTATTACTTTTCCCCATCTCATAGGCCACTTTCCTTAAGGTGCCGCAGGATTGATGCAAATGATGGAAACCTCCCTGTTCAATTAGTGAAGAGCAACAGCAACAGCGTTGGTGATGATAACGCCGCAGCCCGACGGGCTGAGACATTCCCCGCTCTTTGTCAGTTTGATCTCCCCCAGTAACTTTTTAGCGGTTTGTCCCGCAAAGAGAGGGTTTCTTCTGCCCCAAAACGCCGTTTACTCTTTAAATGCGGGAACTGGGAAGAAGCCCTAGCAATGCTGCGGGTGAATTTGGGAGGGATGCCCTCGCTGTCTAGACCTCGGTGTTCTCCATCCCCACCGCGGGTGCTGGCGCTCGCCTTGGGGAGAAATCCTCAAAAACGCCCACACCACGCGCAGCCCGAAGGGGACCAGAGGCCCGTGTTTGATTTCCCGACCCTTGAAACCCATCGCAGCTGTCCTGCTCGCTTCGTGGCCGGGCGGCACTGCGCGCCTCTGCGCTCCCACCACCCGCGGAGCCACCTGCACCGCTCCGCGCCCGCGGACACGCGTGGGCACCGGGGGGCTCCCCCCGCTCCCCCTTTCCACCTCCCCTCGAGCTCTGCCGAGCTTCGGGGCGCCCCCCCGGGCTCGCCCCGCTGGGCGCCCCCCCTCCCCCCCCCGCG
>NC_048926.1:80659649-80664044 GCF_011077185.1 Oxyura jamaicensis | reverse complement strand
TTTTTTTTCTTTCTTTCTTTTGCTTTCTTTCTTTTGCTTTCTTTCATTTCTTTTTTTTTTCTCTCTCTCTCTTTTTTTTTTTTTTCCTAAAGAAAGGACAAAAAAAAAAAAAAGATATGTATTCCTGGAAGTAAAAAAAGACGTCTGCGTGGGGAGGTGAGAGAAAGCACTCAAACCGAAGGCCACTTGTCTGACAGCATAAAGGAGCATGGCAATTCCCAAGCAGACTCCAGGAAAAGAAATTGATGACCTCTTGATGCAAATCAAACCTTCCTATATAAGGCAAATCTGGGAATCATTTTCAACACACTGGTGAATCCAGGACCAAATATTTACTTTCGGCACAAATAAAGCTGCGGCGATCTAAGCGCTGAAGCCAAAAGAAACAAAAGTGTACAAAAGCCATTAACGCGAGGCTTTGCATTGAAACACGTCTGACCGTGTCTTAAATCCTCGACTTCTGTTAGGGATGAATTTGGTGTTATTTATTATTCCGAACTCGGGTAGGGCTTTTGAGGAAGAGCTGACGTTTGGAAACGAGTTTCAAAGTTGTTAGATTGTCCTGACAATGCAATCGGCTGCACTATATAATCATTTCCTTAATAGTTACCTGTCAGACATCCCATTTCTTTTACTGCAGGGATTAGTCCATCAGAAGTAGATCTGAGCTGGACTTTCCGCAGACCAAAGACCGGCTCGAGCACGTCGAAGCATTTACTGTCACTTTCTCCCCTGCATCCGAGATAAAATGGTGCAAAAGTGTTTTGCTGGGGAAAATGCGGCGGTGTGGCTGGTAACAGCAGTAAGGATATAATCACATTTACCTCATCAGAAGTTGATCTAAGCAATAAACCTTAGCATTTTCACTTAAACTGTCAGGAGGGAGATATGTTTATTACAGCGCATTCCGTCTGCGTGGGGAGGACGAGGATGCGCTTCAGATAAAGTTTAGGCTAAACAGAGTAAACACAACAAATCGCTCCAGTCCAACACAAAAGCTGTAAATGACTGCTATGTATTTTACCATCCGCAGGCTTTTTTTATTCACACGTTTCTAGGGGTGAAGCCCGGGCATATCCAACGGTGTCGTTAATAAGGTATACAAAATTGCCTGATCCTACCAAACGGGGCTAGAGTTATATGTTTTATTGTTAACCCCTTGCACTGAATCTTCTGAAGCTGAAAGGGAAAAGGAAAGGGCTTTTGTCCGAGTTGATCCTTGGCTATTCTGGGGCTCAGGTTGGTGTGAAAGGGACGAGGAGGTCACTTGAAATCTCCTTTTATCTACTCCTATTTTCTCTCTGGATCAGCAACTTTGAATAGACAGCATCTAATCGCTCGTAATGGAAAAAAGGAAAAAAAAAAAAAAAAAAAAAAAAGAGAGAGAGGGGTGTGTGTATGTGTGTGTGTGGTGATGGGGAAAGCCCTAAGAGCAACGAAAATTCTTCTGCCCCGGGGCCGCCCGGCTGGCGGTGCGGCCCCCTGCTCACCCGCGGAGCCTTGCCCAGCCCGCAGCCGCTCTCCCCACGGGGCAGGTCCCCCTGCCCGGCCCGGGGGGGTCCGTGCCGCTGCCCCCCGACCCCCAGCCGGGAACGGCGCTGCCCGCAGGGCCGCTGCTCCTCGCTGGCCCGCAGAGCACCCTGGCTTTGGGTTTCGCCCAGCCAGGGCCGTCGGAAGAGCGTGTCTTACGCGTTTTTGGGGGGATGGAGAGAGGGGATGCGTGGGGGGTGGTCGTGGCTCCGGCCGCGAAGGGAGCTGCAGCCCCAAAGGGGGGCAATTAACACGGGTGTGCTGATTGCCCGAGCCCGGCGGTGCGCGGGAGGTGCCCGCGGCTTTCAGTCGCAGACAGCGGTCATCGTGCCGAGGCGGGCTGTTATTTTTTTGGGGGCTTAGGGCGAAGGGAAAATGGCTTTTAAATAGAAAGGGGAGGCGGGCGAAAGTGGGGGCCGCTAGCAGATAGAAAAAGCTTTGTTCCAGAGGCTCACGCCAGGGCACTATCTCTTCCCTCCTAGCCGCTCAGAAATTGGCGTTTCTCTCTGGGTCCGGGATGCTTTGGCTGTAAATTCCTTCAAGTGACTACTTTGTTGCCAGGGCTACAAGTTCCCATCCCAACACACAAATCTTCCCCTCTCCAGGACCAGCTCAAGCCCTGGGCAGAAGTCTTGACTTAAGAAACCTACTTCAAACTCCTTGGAGTGCCTCCCCGCTAAATACCTGCTAAAGTCTGCGGTTCAAACGAAGGGCTAAACAGTCCTGCCCCCGCCTTTCTCCCCCTTCTCTCCTGTGATGCATTTTGCTGGGACTTCTGCTGAATTGATGGCGAGAAGAAGCCCAGTCCAATAAAGATTAAATTAAGTAGAAGAAATCCAGCCGGTATATATTTTGAAGCTCCGGTGGGGCGTCAAACCGATGTTTAACACATTTTTTCCACTCACTGTGCACAAGTCTTGAGCCCCGACCGCCTTTTATTTCCCCCCACATACCTCTTTAAAGTGGGGAGGGGGTCAAGGGATTTCGGAGGGTGGCAGAAAAGAGCTCCCCCGACCGCAGTCCTCCCGCCGCCCTCCGCTGCCACCGAAAGGGACCGCAGCCCCCGGTGCCACCGGGAGGGGCAGGGAGCACCCTTACCGAGAAAATGTATTTATTATTATTATTTTTTAAATTTCTTAATCAAACTGTCTCAGCACGGTGGGCAGACGCTGAGCCCTCCAGCACCGCGGAGGTGGGAGCCTGGCTCTCCCGAAAAAGCCAGCTCCGCCGCCTGGAAAAGTTCAGCGTGACTTGGTAAACGTTTGTAAATGCAAATAGAAATGAATAAATAAACCTCAAACCAGGTAGTTTGGGTGTAATAGTTTAGCAGGACTAATTGCAGACAATGGAGCTGAAATGACTTTTCCAATTAGCTGCTGGTTGGAGTTTAGTTGGAGGAACTGTCAGCTCCAGCGATGGGTAATTGCTTTATTGCTCACAAAACTATCATCTATTTAGAACATATGTGCTAATTACTCTGGATGGGCGTCGGAAAAGAGACCATAAATCTATTAGCACTTTAAAAAGTCTAGGGTACTTGTGAGCGACCAAACTCCCTTCCTTGGTGCGCTAAGGGTGAGATTCGGTCCCGGACGATGGCCTCTCCAGAAAATAAAAATAAAATAAAATAAAAATAATAAAATAAAATAACATAATATAATGAAATAAAATGAAATAAAAATAAACAGAAGAAGACACTTATATGCTAAGGTATATTTGCGCCCTTGGGAGGGTAGGGGCGTGCGGGGGGGGGGCGGTGGAAACAGTGGTCATCTCAAAGTGAGGAAAGCCTCTTTCTGTAGACCAAACTGGCGCAATAAATCACTGTCATAAAAACGATTTTCCTCTTTAGCTCTGCACCTTTTTTTTTTTTTTTTTTTTTTTTTTAAAAAAGATTAGTTTGAAATCTTTTAATTGGATTACTGTGGAAAATTAATCTCCTTTAGGCTTGCTAAGTTTGTGTACCAAATATTTGGAATTAATTCAGTGTCACAAAAAGCGTCCGGGATACCTTTTGTTCGAGGTGGCTAGGAAAAGGGACAGGTAAGGAAGGTGGCATTTCACCGTGCTCATTCGCGTGCACCCGGAGCTCTCAATGCTTATTCACTGACGCCTATGTCGCATTACCGTGCATAAAACTGGCATTGTGAGGTGATAAACAGAATTGTTTGCTGGACCGTGCTGCGGATCAGGGCTCCAGAGCGGAGTGCGTAGTTTGGCAGGGGCTGGGGGGGGGGGGGGGGGGGGGGGGGAAGAAAAAGTTTTGCCTGCCCGAGGAGGAGCCCCGCAGGCTGCGAGGAGCCTCCCTGGGCCGAGGCTGTCCCCGGGTGCCCCCGCCTCTGTCCGCCCCCCTGCGCGGGTGCGGAGCCGCTCCGCCCGCCTGCACACAGCCGGGGTCGGCCCCGTCCCCAGCGCTTGCCGGGACGCGGGGGGATCCCCTCGGTGTCAGGCTGGGCTTCGCCACGAGGAGCAGCCCCCCGAGGTGTGGTTAATTGGTGGTGGATAAAGGTGTAATGACTTGTCAGGGAGACGGCGGGGAAGCTTAATGTACTGTCTTGTCCTCCCCCCCTTCCCCCTCCCCCCCCGCGCCTTTTATAAGCGGAGACACGCCAACCCTCTGCTAAAAGAGCAATAAAGCCGGGTTCATTTATTTATTTTTACTTGTTTATTTTTCCCCGAAGGAAACGAACCTGCAGCTCGTTCGCGGTGATTTATACGCAGGATGCGGCACCGGCGGCGGGGAGGGCGGCGGGGACCGGGGGCAGGCGGAGGGGTGCGGCCCCCCCCGGCTGCGGGTGAGGTGCGGAGCGCGGAGCAGTCCCCGGGCAGGGCAGGAGGCGGGGGGGGGGGGGGGGGGGGGGGGGG
>NC_048926.1:80642009-80659549 GCF_011077185.1 Oxyura jamaicensis | reverse complement strand
GGGGGGGGGGGGGGGGGGGGGGGGGGGGGGGGGGCGGGCTGCGCAGGTGAGTGGGCAGCACCGGGTGGGCACGACCCGGGCAGCAGGAGGGGGAGGAAGATGGGGATGGGGAGAAGTTTTGGCCTCTGGAGCGCTGGCTGAGCCCGGCGCAGTGGTGAAGCGGAGCAGCGGGGAAGCGACGCCTCTCCCCCAAAACCCCGTCCCAGCCGCTCTTCGAGGGGTCCTTCCTCGAGGCGGCTCTAATTAGAGCTTCCCATTTCCGAGTCAGCATTAAATTTTTAATGCCGGACGATATTGAACTGCGAACGGCCGAACGGGACCGTGTGCACTCAATAGAACATGTGGGACGGGTGCGCGCACCCTTGCACGGCAAAGATACGGAGGAAAAACTCCCGGGGACGTGGGCGCACGTTCAGGTGCACGGTGAGAGACTCGCTCCGCACGCCCACGGCGTTTACACGCGTTTACACGAGCGTTCACAGGCGGCCGCAGGTGTGCGCACCGGTGTGAGGTCCCTGCCTGGAATGCCACACAACTTCGCCGCTATTTCCAGGCAGAATGTGTGCACACACATAGATTTATATATATGCATATACGTATCCTGGCTGCACAACCCTGTGGTCTGCGGTGAATTAATTACTGCGGCACTAATCCGGCCGTAAATCAGCTCGGATCCCCGCTCACCTTTTACCTCCCGCTCGCTTTTCTGCCGGCTTTCCTGCCTGCGCTGCGCACAGGTAAAAGTTTCCCAGCCCCGTGCTGCAGCTAAACAGATTAATACACGTTGACAGACTCTTTATCCCTCTTCGCACAATGTTAAATGAATCTTAAAGTCCCTTCTGAGACAAACCGGGAACTCTCTCTGTCTGTCTCCCTGTCTATCTGCGTATGCTTTGGATGTGCCCTGTGGAAATTGTTTACAGTTTGGAAGACTCTAACCTTGATTTTCCAGCTTTGAGCTCCCTCTGGAAGCGGAAAGAGCAATTACTCCACATTACTGTACATATTTTATTGCCGTGATAGATAGCAGGTGTTTCAGCTGCCGCTATTGTCTGCCTCCCTCCCGCAGCCCTCCCGCAGACGGAGCGGAGCAGCTGCACCGGGTCCGGCCGCCCCGAGCCTACCCCGCAGAGCCGAGCCGAGCCGGGCCGAGTCGAGTCGGGCCGAGTCGGGACAAGCCGTCGGAGCTTCGTTTTCGGGCCAGGGGTCGGCGGGGTGTCCCCCGGAGCATCCTCCCCCGCGGGACCGGAGCATCCCCCGAGCTCCGGCGCGGCCCCGCTGCTGTCGGGGCGAGGTGACCGTCGGAGCAGCAGCCCCCTTCTGACCTCCCCGGGGGGTGCGCTGGCAGCTCGGCACCCCCCGACTGTGCCCCCATTGCCCCTCGTACGTCCTGGGGGCGTGGGGAGGGCGGTCAGACAGGGCGGGTGGCCGCTGGCTGGAAGCGGCTGTGAGCAGAGGGGTACGGTGCTGTCTACTCCGTGGAGCCGCGTGGGAGTGGGGTCGTGCCACGTAGCCCCCCGCAGTCCGCCGTGTGTGTGCCCCCCCCCCCCCCCCCCTCCGCAGCCGGCACACGCGGGTTTGTGTGTACACAGCGAGGAGACGCTGCCTCTCGCCCACGCGCGATATAGATAGCTCGGTTGTGGAAGCGCATCTTTCCCGGTTTAATTTCGGGAGTGCGGGAACGTCTAACGCAGGGGGTAACACACCGAGAGGAGCGGCGGGGGCAAAGGCAAAAAGTGGGTGAGGATAGCTGCTGGGATGTGGGGTGCGAGGCAAAAAGGAGGAGGGGGAAAGACGAAGCAGCACCCCCCCCTCCCCCGGCCCAGGGAAACAGCTAGCAACCTCGAGCGGCGTGTGCTTGGTCACAAAGTGCCCGGGATGGTTGCTTTTGATTTAGGGTGTACGGAGCTCCTTCGGAGAGGAAGGCAGGGGGTTCATCTGCAGCGAGTTGCAAAGGTGCAGGGTGGAGGCTGCGCTATGCCGGAGCATCCCCGAATAGCATTAAACTGTGTCATGGATCAGTGTCATGATGACGTATGACACACCACAAGGGATCATTATGAGTGACTGGCATAATAGACATGGATAGTGGACCAAAGTCTCCTTGACAATTCCTCGTCGTATGTCTTGGGGGGATAGTTTTACATTCCTGATCCGTTTATTTGGAGCCAATTCCGGGAGAAAGACACACGAAGCACACGACCGAATCATTCTAAGTAGGATGAAGACGGGCTTACACGGCACAAAGGATTGCGGGGGAATTCTGAAGAGGTCACCAGTTTAGGTACAAAGCACTTGGCAAAACACCTGCTCCGCCTAATTAAGCAGGACGCCCCTGCTTCCCTACAGCCAGCCCGGGGAAGCGAGGGCTCAGCCGCGCCGCACCGAGCGCGGCCCCGCGCTCCCCCGCGCGTCCCCGCGGGGCCACTGAGTCCCAGCGCGCCCCTGACGCCCCTTGCTAGGGCAGGGGACCAAGGGCGCGGCCCCGTGTCCCGCTCCCCACGCGTGGGCCCCGGGACGGGTACGCAGCCCCCGGCTCCGCTCCGCCGCCGGGGGTGAGGGTGGAGAAGGGCAAGGCGACCGTACCTCGGGGCGGAGGGTCAGGAGAAGAAGACACGCGTCCGGTGAAGGCACCAAACCCTGCGAGACGCGCACCGGCATCTCCCCTCGCCCTTCATAGCGGGCGGGGAGAGCCCGAGGCGCTCGGGCTGCGGGTTTTCCTTCTTTTTTTTTTTTTTTTTTTTTTTTTTTTTTTTAATAATAATAATATTTTTTTCCCGGCTCCGGCTGGAAGTTTGGGCTTCTTTTCCCCCTACATGGTAGTCCCCAGGGCTGTGACCCTCTTCGCAGGTGTCCCGAGCAGGGAAAGCTGGCCCGTGAACACCCCGAAACCCGCCTGGGAGGGCTGGAGCTAAGCTCTAGGAACATCTGCGACCTCCAACAGCATCCAGAGGCGGCATTTATCCCTGTATGAAAAGATGCAGCCCCGAAACGAGGAGGGAAACCACCTTTCAACCTGACCCAGACAGAAAAAAACACCACCACCCAAACCACCCAAAAAACCAACCCTGAAACCCAAGCTCTGCAGGGTCCAGATGTTGCAAGAAGTTCACTAAACGTGTGAGCAGGTAACGCAGGGAACAGCGACATTGTTAACAGAAAACATCTAATTAACAATGACTTCATTTGATTGGGAGGATGAAAAAGCCTTTTTAAATCAATCCAGATTTACTGGCCTAAGCGCAGCCAATTTATGAATATGGAGGCTGTATTGAGTCTGCCTTCTTTCAAGATGTCATCCGAGGGGTAATAGTATAGGTGAAGTCATTTAGTTACACTGTGGAAACTTTTATAGTCCCTTTCTTGGGAATTTAATTCAGTGCTTCTTCATTTTATTAGGAACAGACTGACTCCATCAACGGCGCTCTCCATGTTTAGAGGCATGACTGCTTGAAGCAATTAGGCTCCCCAATTAGCATACTTCTCCTGACCCCAGCAGCACCACCAGGTCCTTACATTATCCATCTCTTCAAAGTAAAGGAGAGCCGGAATAAAACATGCCTCCCAAGTGTCCAGGGTGGTGAAACCAACACGCAAAGCGGGCTACCAAAATTACCCCTTTGCCCTTCAGGGGGCGAGAAAAAACCCTCCTAATAGCACCCCGACAGACAGCAGCACGGGCTGTCCCCGCCCCAGCCGCCCCCTCCCCCCTCTGTCTGTCCGTCCGTCCGTCCTTCCTGGGGCTGTTCCTTGCGTTTTTGCGCGGATTTCCAGAGCCTTGCGGAACCGCTGGCCGACGCCTGCCCGTGTGGGCCCCCGGCTCTGCGGGGGGCTCCTGGGGGGCACCGAAGCTGCCTTCCGCCGCCGGCACGGGGAGACCTCGCTCCTGACATCCCCCACACCCCGGGGAAAGGTCAGGTGCCGGCCCCGTCCCTCCGTCCCTTTGGGCATCGGGGGACTTTTAATCTCGCCCCCCTGCCATGACTCCGGGCTGAAAACGGGGCGTGAGGATCAGACCCCGGCTGCGGGGCCTGATCCTGTGCAGCCCCCGGGGCTCCGAGGAGCCTTCCCCTTCCCGGCCCCAGGAGCCGGTGTCAGCCACCTGCCCATCGCGGGTAAAAAGGACTCCTTTTATTTTTTCTCCCTTTTCTTTCCCCCATTTTTTCTCCAATACTACTGAAAACCCATGGAGGGGACCCGGGGAGCCAGTGCGCGGCAGATAGAGCCATCCGCCCAGAGCTTCACAGCACTGTGGAAGAAAAATCTCTATAAAACGAAATAGGCAATCAACTGAAATCTATCCTCTTTAAATAAACTGATTCCTTAGTATTTTCCCAGTGTTGCTGTAAGTTGTTGTCTGTGATGTCCCCCAGGGCTCTTTCCTCTGCTCTCTGATTTGGTGTATAAAAGCAGCTCTGAATGATGGATTACTGTGTCATTGCAGCCTGCGAAGGATTAATTTGTTTCATTGATTTCTCTTTAGGCAGATTGCCAGAATTCTCTGCTTCCCACCTTTCCCCGGGACTTCCAGCAGTAATAGACAGTAATAGCCTAAGACAAATCAGCCCATTCTTGTAAAAATAGAAACGCAAAATCCTGAAGTCCCAGGAAAGCCATAGCCAAAAAGAAGTGTTTTTTTTTTTTTTTTTTTTTTTTTTTTTTTTTTTTCCTTGTGTTGCAAAACCAACGGTTCTGAAGCCGAGTCCACCTTCCCTCGTTCCCCCTTTCCCCCTTTTATAAAAAAAAGGTTGCGAGGTCCTTCGGAGGGGGCTGCTTAGCTCCAAGAGCGATTTCCACAGGCGGCTGCATGCGAACGACGAGCATTTGACAGTCGCGGCGAAACGTTTTGTTCGTGCCCAGCAGCAGGGGTGGGAGTCGCAGAAGGACGGAGTAAAAGCTCACAGTCCCCTTTTTTCTTAAAATCCCGGGGCCGCCTATAGCTGACCTATTGCCGGCCAGTCGCGGGGGACCGAGGTTTGTGCCAGGTCCCGGTGCGAGCTTTGGGGACCGGGCTCTCCCCAGTTTCTCTGTGTCCCATCCGGATAACCTGGTCGGGAATTCAGGCCTCGGCACATCGGGGGGCGGCAGCCGGCTCCTTTCCCCCACAGGCTGCGGAGGGGCCGGGGGGGGGGACCTAGGGAAGCCCCGCGCCCCCTTCCCCTTTTTCTGCCCCCCCCTCGCCCTGCTTGGACACGGGTCAGCTGTGCTGATCCATTGGCTTGCCCCACGCCGCGCTAAAATTGTATTGATTTAGGTTTCCCACGTTAAATTTTGGAGGTAATTAGTCCCGTGGTGAAAAGTAGTGTTGTCATGTGCTGATGCCCTTCCAGTCGGGGCTTGTGCAGGGCTGTGCCATGCCGTAACAACCCTTTCAGATAGCACCGGCAGCAGAGAGGCATTTATTTCACCTCTATCTGCCTCGTGAGGAGAGTAGCTCAGTAGTTACTTTCAAAGGGACACAAAATTTATCATACTGGATAGCACAGATCCATTCAAGCATTTCAAGCCTAGGAAATTTGGATGTTACAGCCCTATATATATATATATATATTTCTGGTCTCCAGGAGGATGGTAGCCTGCTACTTCCTATTTTAATTTACTGTAATTTGGGGTCGAATCCAAATACCAGTACTTGGGTCACAGCATGATTTCCTTGATGTAGTGCCAGAAGATACTCCTTGCCCTTCCTGAGCGATGTTCTTGTATTTACTTGCATGAGGTCCCTCTGTGGTGTGCAAAGTCTAACTTTTCCCTTCTCCACCTAGTGCAGTTTTGGGAGGAAGTATAATAGGAGTCATAAAGTCATAAAGAGGGTTGTGGGTGCGTTTCTGGAAATCCTTAAAAATCACTACTTTGTCTGGGGAAATGATATGGTATGGGTTAGCCTGCAGCAAGACCGGAGGGAGGGCTGGTGTCCTGGGGAATGCTCCCTTCCAGAGGCGCCTCTGAAATAACAGGGTCCCCCTGCTCAGCCACAGCACAGGCTGGCTCTCCCTGGCATCCCGGATCCCGATGGCTTATCACTGTCAGGCCACCTGGAAAGGAAAGGCACAAATGCAACACATCATGTTTTTCCTGCTCTGATAGCCAAGTCCCAGGGAGGTTTGGCTCTGAATGCAGGGCTTGCCTTGCTTGGGAACAAATGCCCCCATCCCCTCTGCCCCTTCTGATCCTCTCCAAGCTTAGGCAAAGGGAATCCTTCTGCTCCTTTGCTAGGCACCAAGTAAAGTTTTGCTCTTGGCAAAAAATGGTAACAATATTCTTGGCTTGGAAAGCCTCAGTTAGGAGCAGAGACAGATGTCCACCCCCATCTCTCCCATTTGCAATAAAACAGGCAGAATCCATCACAGACCAAACTTGAAAAGCTTAAGTGAAGCTCACATCCTTTCATCCCTGCAGGACTGGAGAGAAACAGAGTCTGTTAGATTAGCAAACATTAACCTCTCGCATAGTTCTGGAGGTAGGATTAATGTCTACTGAAGGGACAGCTGTATGACCCTCACACATACACTAACTATACATTAGGGCTGTCACTCTATCGATCGGGAGAAGTTTGTGTGAAGAAGTGCTCCCCACCAGGGAGCAAAACAGACTGGAGCTGGAAAAAGCCATTTGTGCTCTGCTAAGGCGCACTTCTAAAAACTCGGTTCCCGTTTATGGAGCCTGAGGCGCAGATGAGCCGAAAGCCGTGTGACTCACCCCAAGGTCCTGCTGGATGTGGACCACACGCAAGCTCCAGCTGCGACCCTGGGATCAGCTCATCTGTGGGCAAAGCATGGACCCGTGCCCGTGCTGGGTCTGGGGCTGCCCACGTGATGTTTTGGCCCCGGCAGTGTTCTCACTGGCAGTACAACACCAGCATATCCATTCCCACTTCGGTCACTTGGAAGAGACTTGTTTGTCTCCAGCATTTTCCATCCTTACCCTCTTATCCACGAGAAAGAAGAAATGTGGGTGAATAGTATGTTTTCCAAGCCCTATTTCCACTAAAATAGGAAAATTTTGTGCTGTGAAAACACAGGTTGATTGTTTCCTAGGGCTCGCTGGACTAGGTACAAACACGGGGCTTGTCTCCGGTCACACCCTGTTTTTGTGTTAGTCCAACTGCTCTCATAGCACAGGAATTCCACAGATGTACCAGGGAGTTCAGTGCCTTTCTGAAAACAGACTTATTTCAGTTACATAAATGAAAATAAATGCTTATTGTTGAAGCTTGTTTATTAAACATTAATGGTTTCTTGGAGTTAGATTTGCACAAATATTTGGATGTCAGATATCGAGCATTCCAGCCCCTGGTGCTAGGAGAAATGATGGTGCTGGGGGCTATCAAGCACCCTGTAGGAAGAAAAGAGAGAGGTACGCTACCAAAAATATTTATTTTTGGTTAATTATCCCTCTGGGCTTCATCTGGATCTGGAGAGAAAGGTCCTGTGGTCAAGGTTTTGGGTGTCTAGGGGGCTTGGTGTGGCTGCAGTAAGTTACATTCTCAGGCTGAGGCTGTGTAGGCTAGTCCCAGACACAAATCAGTCTGAGAGCATGAGAAAACATGAGTGCTTACCTGATTTGAGTTTGGGCGAAGAGGGAGAGGGCAATGTGGAGCCCAATCCCTCCAGGCAGAGAGAGCAGCTGGACCACAGCTTGCAATGCCCAAGCCTGCTGACCATTAAATGGCAGAAATCCAGCTCCTGATGGGTAATTGCAAGGGCAGGCATTTGGTGGGATCCCCCGATCCATGAGTCCAGGTCCAAACATCTGGACCAGAGTAAGCTGGAGAGCTCAGCAGCTGAGCTGAACCTTGCCATGACCTGTGCACCCACCGCAGGGCAGGAGGGGTTTGTGGTCCTGCCTGCACAAAGGCTGTGTGGTGTGGAGGTGTCTGGCAGCAGACACCTGACCCAGAAGCTCGTACTGGAGCTGTCTGGTGCTAGAGATCCACTGCCCGATGTGGGAGGGTGATGCACCAGGGGCCGTGGTGCAGAGCGAGAGGCAGCGTAGTGGGAACCCATCAATCTGTGAACTGGTCAGGAATTATCCATCAAGACAGTTTCCAAAGAAAATGCCAATTTGGCAGGAGAATGTTTCAGAGGAATATATCAATTTCATCAGCTCTTTAAACAGGGGAGCATCAAAATGCTTTTTTACAGCACTCCTGAAATATTTTCCATCTCTTCAAGTTCACTTTAATAACAGATGCAAGACACAGGGAAAAGAAGCTGTTTTAAATCCCAGTCTTCCAGTCAGGTTAAAACAACAGGTTTTGGCTGCATTTATTAGTCCTTCCTGACACATTGTGAGAGTCTCGGGCTTTGCTCTGAGCTGCTGCAGTGCTGAGACCCTGGCGTTGTGGATGATGCAAATATTGGCTGTGGCTGGCCCAAATCGACAGGTATGGGGAAAAACAAACCCAGGGGGAAGAGAAACAAAGCCGTCCTCTCTGATGGGCACAGCAGGGAGTCGCGCCTTCCTAAGCCCGGATCCATCTCCTTATATACTTTGTATAAGACAATTACTAGGCGCTGGGCCCAACTTCTGGATAATATTAAGGAGAGGATCCTGACTGAAAAGGTAAACATTCAGTCAGACCTCTGACACAGTTTATTTTTGGTGTATCCAACTGCTGGGAGTAGCTTTTTTTTTTTTTTTGTTTCCGAGGGTTATGTGTTCACCGCCGTACGTGTGGGCAGGCGGGGAGTGGCCGGGTTCGTGCCAGCAGCAGAGACCTCAGCTCCCGAGGTCCGAGATCCTCTGAGGAACCTCAGCCCCATTGCTGTTGGCTCACTTCTGAGAAACTAAGTTCAAATGGCCAGGTGAAGGGTTGGAAAAAAAATAAAAAATAGGTTTGTCGCGGCGCGGACACAGCCCCTAAAACCAGGCACAGTTACTTCCTCAGAAGTGTGTTCTCCCAGCAACAAACTTGATATTTTCATCAGAGCAGACAAAGATAAGCAACAGCTGGTATTCTGTGGGTGTCTCGAAAGTCTGCTGAGGTTTAATTACAACTTTCCCCGGAATTTGTTTTTAATTCACCTAGAAATTTGAGGTTGCTTAATGTATGGAATGGCATTCAAGAGGTTAATGCTCACACACTCCTCGGCAGTATTTAGAAAGGAAGTATGGTCTCTTGCCCACCCATTAACCTCTGCTATTATGGGGCTTTTATACCAGCAGCAGTAAAATTCACCTCCCTGTTGTATGTGTTCTTATATCGAAGATCAAAGTCCTGTAGTTTGCAAAAACATGGAAAGTATAGCATAATTAAATCTATTTGTTTAGTTAGAACTCAGTGTTTAATGAATAACAAATTTCTGCTTGTCCACAAAGGGCATGAATGAAACCACCAAATGAATTAGCAGGGATTTCTTGTTTTAGGTTTTACAGCCGTCACTGTATTGATACTTCATTTTTCCTGAGTGAGTAAAAAGTTAAAAGTACATGGCTTACTCTACAAGTGCCTCATTACTATGATCACAGGCAATGCATTAAAAATGGTGGGATCCCACATAACTCCAGTGCTTTACATAGCTATTAAAATTAGCTGCACCAGCCATTTCTTTCAGTTTGCACTGTGCTAAACCTCCTTAAAGAAATGTGGCTCTGTCTCTGAGCAGCTTTTCAGCTTTACTGTATTTCAGGATACCAGGAAGACTGTCTCTAGTAAACCATGTATGTGTTTTGCTGGAGAGCGTGGCTGTGGGAGGGAGGTACAGAAGTCTCATACTAAAATCTACTGATTTTTAACGCGACAGCCACAAGATTTCTGCGTGAGCTGGAGACTGGAGAATGGCTCCTGCTGGATATCCTTTCCCACAGAGCTCAACGTGAACTTTGTTGACCGATGGTTACGGTGCCCCTTCAGCTAGACACTGACAGTGGCTTTAGTTGGAGAAAGTTCTGGACATAAATGCAGTAAATACTGCATAATGGACTAAAGCTACATTTTGGCCTTGTGCATTTTATTTTTTGTGCATTCCACACCTACTTTTGAATTGATGGAAGGAGGGATAAATAATATTAAAAATTAACCATGATACTTCTCTATCAAAACCAACTCTTTTGTCTTTTGAGTATTTTTTTTTTTCCAGTGGTGGTGGATGTTCCCTAGCATTTGAATAGTAAAGTCAAATGTACTTCAATATTTTATTACGCTTTTCATCATTTACCTCATCCTAGTTAACACCGACAAAATTATCTCATCACTTTTGCCATTTCTGTTTTCAAATTTCCTTTCTCATTCACCGACACAATGGCACCCTGTCTGGGCCAGGAATATTTCCACAGATTTAAGTTCAGAACGCTGTGTTTTCACTGGCAATAAAAAGATGTCGCAGGACGTGAGCTTTGCAACTGGTTACGCTTCAATTGTAGTTTACATTTGACTTGATATTGTCCCTTTGAAATAACAACAGCTTCAGAGAAGGTGTAAAATGCAGGCAGTGATCCCTTGCGATCATTATGAAATAGCAGGAGGATGCCTGTAACAGTAGGAGCAGCGTCCTGGCTATGTTCCAGTTTGGCTAACTACATCCTGTTTTTCTAAATTCAGGTTTATTTGGGAGCCTGATCCGAAGCCTCCCAAAATAGCTGTTTTCCCATTGTCAGATTCTAGTCCCATACTGGTTGTACTCCACTGTGAGGTGAAACCGTGTGGAGAAATGAATTAAAAAATGTTGCTTTAAGTGGGAAGGTCTGGACCTCACATTTGGATTGCAGATAGAGGGCCAGCAAAATGTTTAAAATCCTGTCTAAAATATCAACAATGCTCTTGTAGAAATATATTCCAAAATTAGTTTTATTGCTTGACACTTGTATCTTCCCTATCATACATACTACCCCATACCTTGTAAAAGAAAATTAAAACAGCATAAATATAAACGAAAATGAGGCAAAAATCAGCTAATTGACCTACTCTGTAGATAGGGGAAAATGTTGAGAATAAAATCACAACACTGTCTGATTCAATCATCAGGATGTCGAAAGCATAGGACAGTATAAGTTAACAGTAAGTGCTATAGTGAACAATGAGTTAAAATTTCAGAGAGAAACCATGTATGAGAGAGATACGCAACCAAGGGACTTTCTGTTTAACGCTAGCTGTGTGGTTTAAAAGTTTTGTTTTGCAGCAAAAGTCTGAAAAAAGAAACAAAACATTAAAAAAATCTGCGCTTTTGCATGTAATTAGCACATATTAAGCTGCAAGTTCTGCACAATTTCAGATTTTAGAGTCGTTGTTTCTCATTTCCAGCTCTATCTAGAACTATCTACACATTTTTACTAGATTACTGGTAAAAATACAGAGTTGGAGGTCACATCTTAATAGATAATCATATATTGTAAGATGCTTCTCAGCTGAAGAAAGAGGGTAAAGCAGTTGCTCTTTAGCAGATGCCACGCTATATGAATTATGTCATATCCTTAGTTATAAAACAACTCGAGAAAATGTACTGTAACAATATGATATATGCTCAGATTGATTCCCCCAAAAATCCTTTCAAGGGGAAAAACAGAGGCGGTGGTGGTGGGCTGGGGAGATAAAGACTGTTTCTATCCAAGCTTCACACCCTAAAGGTTTAGCTTCTGTGGAGAAAAGTCTGACAGTCATTTATTACCTGCAGTGGTCACTCCATTTATGTACTCATTATGTGCATTAAACAGTCAAATATATTCCTTCCAGTAAATATGAATAGTTTAATTTGTTCTGCCGAAAGAGAGACAACTATCAGAAATAGCAATAAAAGTCACATAATGAAATAAGAATACTAGAAAACCTGAGGATTTTAGTACGGTCCATTATTCATTCAATTCCTGGCAGCCTTTATGATTACAAATCACTTGATTGACTAACTAGACATTCTCAAAGTGAATTATGAATCAGGTTCATTTTTCCTGGTTGAGAGTTGCTACATGTTGTAACTCTTCCACTTTGTGATATATCAAGTTCTTGTAACAGTAATAAGAGATATAATCAACTCTTTATTTCAGGACAAATAAATTGCCTTTTCAAAAATGAAATGTGGTTGCTAACATTTTAACAATGTGCAATGTAATTCCTTCCCGCTATTCTCAGAGTGCAATCTGCTGTGATGACATAGCTTTGGAGAGTTTGACTTTGCTGAAATTATTGTAAGGGTCTCACACCCTCAGTCAGTGCATGTTGACCTCAGCAAAAATTTGGTGCTGCCACTAAGGGCAGCAAGTGGTCCTTGTCCTGGTGGACAACGAGCCTCAGACACATACACAGTGGCCCACAATTTGCCCTTTTGTGACTGGCTCTGATCTGGGCTTGGGAATGTGGACAAGTTTAAAGCTGTTTAAGTTTACTTTGAAAAAAGTAAAATGAATCTCTTCTAAAGTGTGCTTGACCCTCAAGTCCTTTTGCATGAAAAACTCCCTCAGGCTTTTGTGGAAATTATGCAAGTGGAATGATTGGCAGGCTGGGGTGGGAGTTATTTGTAGAACAAATGCACAATCAGATCCCAAATCCCTCTAGAATAGGTTTAGCGCGAGGAGAATTTTACCTTCAAATGGCTACAGGGAAACAAAATAAAATAATAATAATAATAAAAAAGACAATCAATAAATATAAAAGAAGACCAGAC
Organism: Oxyura jamaicensis; assembly: GCF_011077185.1. Lineage (NCBI taxonomy): Eukaryota > Metazoa > Chordata > Aves > Anseriformes > Anatidae > Oxyura > Oxyura jamaicensis. Next base: position 80,646,953 of record NC_048926.1, on the reverse strand, counting down.
CAAGGCTGCTTGAAATCTGTGTGAGTGTCCAAGCTGAAAACCACTACAGAAAGCCTTTACGCCTCGCATCTGCGCGTCAGATGTAGCCACAACTGCTGGCTTGGCATTCCTGAGCATGGCGGCTTGGCACTCATGTCCTGGCTAGCCAAGAAAATGGGGAGAAGTGGCCGAAGAATCCAAGATGCAGGACAGGGGGAAGGAAGGGTGCATAACATCCCCTGGTAACCATGCTGGAGCAGTGCATCTGGGTCCTGTGCAGAAACCTCCACGCCATTCCCACTTTTGCAGAGAGGAGAGGGTTTTTCTTCTGGTTCGGGAGATGGCCCTGGCGTTTGGGTGCTTGTTTTGGCTCTTGTGAAGAGCCAGGCTGATACACAGTGGGCCTGCGGTATTTATAGAGTAATTTCAAAGACACTAATCCCCTCCCCTTCCCCTCCCAAGCACAAAAGCATGTTTCTAAAGCAGGATCTTGTGGGAGAAAAAAAGTATTACCATATTATTTTTCAGAAGACCTTAATGTGGTCATTCATTTTAGAAACAATGGGTAAAGACATCAGATTTATTCCTTATTCATCTTTCTATCTCAGTTCTAATCTTCTAATAGCCTTAATTAAATGCTGAGTAGTTTAGAATATTATTAAATAGCTTTCATAGGATTTTTTTTTTTAATTTCTGATTACATCATGAGTGCAGATTATTGAATATTCCATTCATTTTAAAATTATGATTAAGAGGATAATCCCCAAAAAGATGTTTGTAACAATTTTAACTAAGCTGTATTAATTGAGTTAGGGGATAAGAAATGAGATTTAAAGGGTGAGCAAGGGGTAAAATCAAAGCCCGCGTAATTTTAAAATCAAGTAGATTAAGAGGTTGGTTGAAACAGAAGAGGTGGCAGGTCAAAAACTGAACTAATGGTTCAAATAGAAAATTCACTTACTCTTGTGCCATCTGCCTGTCTTTCATGGAAATCATGTGCAATGGCACCCTGCATAATATGGTTAAACATGAAAGGGGAGAAGTGCTTGTTATGGGTCAACAGGCTGCATGCTGCTCTTCATCAGGTGAAGGTGTGCAGCACGAAGGGACATGGAAAAGCCTGCTCAAGTGTTAGCCCCCACTACAGTGTTGTGTCTCTTGATGAATCTCCAGCCTGCCTGTGTTCCGCAGCTTGACACCTTTTTCCAAAGTGATGAGTTGAGCAGCACTGACACCAAAGATTTTGATGCATTGGGGTTAGGAAGTTGAGTATGGGGCCTTCCAGCCTTCACTCCCACTCCCCTACATTTGTTTGAAATTCACGAGTTGTATCATAGCATGATTTTTGCTAGGTTATTTCTCTTATTGTTATGTAATATTTGTTGGGGATTGATTCACTGTAGGTTTTCTGGTGGTCACTCTCTTGGTGGCCATCCCCTTTCTCCTCACCACACAGAGGGCTTTACATGAGGTGTTCTACCTCCCCACCTCTTGCAACAGGGGCACAGCTCTAAGATATTTGGAAGAGCCAGGGAAGATATTTTTACTTGTGTTCCTTAAACTCTGCATGAGTAACTGGAGACATTCACATATTGGAGGAATTTCTGTAGTCATCGGTAATTATGGAAATCACAGCACCCTTTACAGCTCTCCCATGGGGACATGAGAGCAAACCTGTAAATCTGAGACTGAGGAGAGGACAGACACGAATGCAAGTGAAATACAAAGTGCAGCGCTATCAGGAAAGGCTGAACGAGGCTGTGTACCCTTGCTTAAAAGATGGACAAAGACAGCTTAACCCACAGCAATACTGTCAGAGACATTACCATGTGTTTATCACTTGCACACGAGTTCCCTACAGTTACACAAGCGTCATTTAAGAATTAAAGCAGTCTACATGACAGCCTTAGAAAAAGCAGAATGAATCAGCCCACGAACCATTGATACAGGGTGGATGGTACACATTTTCTCTTGCTTGGGAACATTTGCTGGTTTCACAAGTTTTGTACTGGTTCAGGGTACAAAGAGGGATCTATGACATCCAAATGAGGTTGAGGAGAGGTTGCATGGGAGAAAGCAGCTCTTAAAACCTGGAGAGAAAAAGATAAAATGAATTTAGCCAAGAAGAATAAAATACTGTGATGAGTGATGGAAGCATTAGTTTGTAGGCTCAGTTATGTAGGCTGGGATTTAATCTGTTTAGATCTTTTTCTTCCAAGCTCAACAGCTTTAATTATTTTTACAAAGAAAAAAAATCAATACATCCTTACACACTATTAATAAAAAAATCAAGTATCATTGATATTTGAAAACAGAAATCATAAAGAACATATTGCATTCACACCAACTACATACCAAGCAGAATGTTAATAACATTAACCTTTACTCTATCAGATATTTTCAAGAAATACCACTATATTTTTTGCAACGGCTCATATCTGTCATTTAACTGACATGTGATCTTTGCTAAGTTTGCCAAATCACTGAGGCCTGAATACCATTCAGCAATGTTAATTTTGTTTTCCTATTCCAGCCTTTACACAATTATTCTCATGGCAATCATTCTAGCCTTGAGTATAAATAATACTTCAAGTGGTTTGTTGATATCCAGAAAATGATGTGTATCTACATTAAGAGATTCTGGAATCTAATGGGAGAACCATGCATATTATTAAGCTGAAATGCCTATTTCTTTCCTCCCAGATGGGAAGTAGTACAGGGTAGTGCCATGGCATATGCATTAATTTTATTCCTTCCGCAAATTTTAGCACATATTATTTTTGCAGTTTCTGAGTCTTTGCCTCCTACCAAATATCCAGGAGATTTAAATAGGATTTTGCTGCAGAAAAGATCTCAATCTTAACTCTGAGGACCCTGGATAATTCTCAGGTGAGCGGAGGAAGAAGTTCTGCTCTGGAGAAGAACAGGGAAAGAAATGGGACTTTGGTAGGAGGAATCCTTGAGGATTAACAAACTCAAAAAGAGAGACAGACAGTAATTTTCCTGGCTCTCATATTTCAGTCCTATAGACTGGGTATGTTTGTTCTGAAGGCTCTAGTAATAAATAAGGGTACATTTAAGATGAAGGAGGATAACCGAATTGTAACATGAAACGTAAATCCCCAAATATGTCCACCAGTATTGTTACAGCATTAATACACACAAACACTCTTCTATTTGAAAATCAGTCTCTAACATATTTCTCACTAAGCCTGTGTATTTCTTGCACATTATCTTCCACAATTTTTATTTCACATTACATGCTTTACCATTTTTTTTTCCCCCAGTCCAGCGGGACATCTTACTTCCTCAGGACCTGAGAATGGGGAAGGAGTACACTGCATTACATGCTGAATGTTTACGTGGGAGCGAGCTGTGTGGGAGCACTTCCTCCAGCACTTTATGCACACTCAAAAGGCCAAGTTTAAAATCAGGATTGTTGATGTTTACAGATGTGCAAGCATCGTAGGGCCTCAGCTGGAAAGGCTGATGGTCCGAGGAGACAACAAGGTGGTACAAAATGAAGCTTGATCTTACTTGATACTTTATTTTTTATTTTTATTTTTTCCTGTTTTTCTTACTTGGTTTTGTAACTTGGACTTCCTAACCTCTATCCATTGCCTATGAGAATTTTTAAGTTACACACATCTGCTCGTGTCCGTGGCTCTGAAAACCCGAGTCTAGAGCAGGTATTGACCTTCAGCTCTGGAAAGCAGCAGCTGTCTTCCTTCTCCCTCTCTGTAGGCTTTCTGGATGGAGAAACATTTCTGTCCCCAGAACACACAAGGGTGTGCTGGTGTATGGGCACATACTGTGTGGCTTGGGCAGCATGTTCCCCAGCCAGACCGGCTCCAGCTACATAATGTTTTCTAAAAGCAGAGATCTGATGGCCAAAACACAGCAGTGCATACTCAGCTGCAAATCTACATATAAATTGATCTGTTCAGTATCTGTCCAATATGTTTTGGTTTTAATTCATCCCTCCTACAGTTAATAAATACCTCCGGGTCCTCTCTCTGCCCAGTAAATAACTAGGAGCCTATGGCCAAAACACCCCTAGCACAGACATCTCAAATACGCCTACCTCAGGTAGGTGCTATCAAGAAATGGGATGAAGCCAGCCTTTATTTTGGCAGTCTTTTTTTTTTTTCTGTCTTTTTTTTTTTTTTTTCCCTCATCAGCATAGATCCAATTTTTGTCACGATGACTTCTGTTGTGTCTGAATTCTTCTTTGTGCTCTTCCCAGCATTTGAGGCAGTGCTGCACTGCAGCATCACACCCCTCTCTGGAATGTTATTCCCTCAAGACTCCCATGACACAGAGAGATGGGTAAGGTTTTCTGAGCTTCTTCCACTATTACCACATTTTCTATAGAGGATCAAAATGGATTATTTTCATCTTGACATGCAAATGCCTAGGCTGTGCCCTTGGCTGAGATCTCAGCATTGACTACAGAAGTAAAAGATAAGGGGGACATGGCTTTTTTTTTAATATCACATATGGATGTGGCAGTCTTATATCTTATGGAAAAGAAATAGAAAAGGAAAGGAAAGGAAAGGAAAGGAAAGAAAAGAAAGGAAAGAAAAGAAAAAGGAAAAGAAAGGAAAAGAAAAGAAAAGAAAAGAAAAGAAAAGAAAAGAAAAGAAAAGAAAAGAAAAGAAAAGAAAAGAAAAGAAAAGAAAAGGAAAGGAAAGGAAAGAAAAGGAAAGGAAAGGAAAGAAAAGAAAAGAAAGGAAAAGAAAGGAAAAGAAAAGAAAAGAAAAAGGAAAATAAAAGGAAAGAAAAGGAAAGAAAAAGGAAAAGAAAAGGAAAGAAAAGAAAGAAAAGAGAAGAAAAGAAAAGAGAGGAGAAGAAAAGAAAAGAAAAGTAAAGAAAAGAAAGGAAAAGAAAGGAAAAGAAAAGGAAAGGAAAGGAAAGGAAAGAAAAGAAAAGAAAAGAAAAGAAAAGAAAAGAAAAGAAAAGAAA
>NC_048926.1:80610796-80641999 GCF_011077185.1 Oxyura jamaicensis | reverse complement strand
AAGAAAAGAAAAGAAAAGAAAAGAAAAGAAAAGAAAAGAAAAGAAAAAAGAAAAAAGAAAGGAAAAGAGAAAAAAGAAAGAAAAGAATAGAAAAAAAAGAAAAGAAAAGGAAAGAAAAGCAAATAAAAAGCAACCGTAGCCCATTGTGCATTATAAAAAGAAGCCTAATAAAAATATTTCCTCATGAATACTGTATTCGTGTGCAGTCATCGGTCTGCACAAAGGCAGATGAACATTATGTGCAACTCAGGATCCTACTGTTGTACCCTGATCTGCCCAGTTGCTGTGCCAAAGTATTGATGGGAAGAAAAGACACACATGAATAATTTTATCAAGTCAGATTACAAGCCTGAATATGAACGTTTACTAAGCAACCGTATTAGATCTGAAGTAGCGTTTCTAAGGCTCATTGTGAAATGCTCATAAAGCTAAAAAGGTCCAATTCTTCACCAATTTTCACTCCACACAACAGCAGTCAAGTAAATGAAATCACACGGCCTGCAGATCGGTGCAGGATACAACCTGCAGAATACGTATCGATACACAGTAAAAGCCATTGTGCGGTTTCATGTTAACATGAAAGAAATGATATCTGACCAAAAAAGCACCAGCACTGACTCACTGTTTCTAATTATTATTATATTCTTCTTTTTTATTTATTTATTTATTTTTTTTTTCTGAAACGACAACAGTGACAAAACAACATCAAGCAATTGCCTCCTGGCTAGTGTTCTCGGCAAACCCTCATGACTATTGACTCAAACGAGCAGCCCAGCAAGTAAGTTGTTAGCTTAAATGAAAATTATAGCAGAGACAAAAATGCCAGCCTGGGAACTGAACTAATAAGGGAAAGAATGTGCACGCAGCTGCCGGAGCAGTTTTAAACCTCAGGAAGAATAAAGGAAAGCGCAGCTACCGAAATTAACCCACCAGGTCTACGAAGAAGCCCCGGCTGCATCACGACACCGGCGGTGGGCTGGGGCAGGGGGCTGGGGGCCGGGGGGAGCAGTGGCTCCCCTGGCAAGGGCAAGGTGCCCACCCACGGGGCTTGGAGTGGCCGGAGGGGAAAGGTGATAAGCTGCACTGGGCTTGCTCTGCACAGCCCCTGGCCACTGCTCAGGCTGAGGTCTTGGACGCAGTCCGCTGGCAGGCCTCCTGCCAGGGGATTTGTTGCTGTGAGAGCTTGGCTTAGGCAGGGCTTTATTACAAAAATTGTCTCGATTCTTCCGTCTTATTAAAATCTATCCCACCCTTCCCCGCCACCCCAGGAGGAGGAATATTCTGTATATATCTGGACGAAACACACAAACGAATTCATTTCCCACGGATAATATATTCAGGGTGATTTGCTTTTCAGAGTCGGGAGCTCAAAATGATGAATTTATTATGCAAAGTAATAATTGCAAATTATATTGGCAAACTCCATTCCAGAAAAAAAAATGGGGGGGAGGGGTTGGTATTAATATAACTAAAAGGATTAAAAAATACTGGCTGTTAACTTGGGGCTACTGCAGATATTTTAGGAGGTTATATATCTCTGTTCCACCTAAACCACCAGAGGCAGTAGCTTTCATTTTAAAGGTCTAGTGAGATACCGTAATTAATGGGCCCACCTAACAGCATATGTCGCACTTGTATTGAGTGGTAGGACATGGTGTATATAATGAAAGAAAGTGAAGGAAATGCTTAGCGTCAAAAATTAGCATTTCTTTTTAGTTCATTTTTTAGTGCAAAGGAATGAAATACATCAGAGTCAAAGCACAAAAGCAATGGACTCCAGCTTTTGGGTCGGCTCAGCCTGTGCCTTCAGCAGGGTAACTGCATGGTGTATGATGATTTTCCAGATCCTTCTGGGATCCTAAAGGCTGCAATTACAGTCCCTTGGAGCCAAGTGGTGCTTCCTAAAGGCTGGAGCAGCGGGTGAACCTGAGGGCAGGGGGCTCTTCCACCTTGTAGCTGCCCGCAGGCTCCCTCACCGATTTGGTCCTTTGTGGTCAGCAGCAGAAAGGGGCCCTAGCAGTTGTCAGGGTTGATGTCTCTGACATAGCACTTGTTAGCCACATGGGATTTGTTCTGCTGGATCTGTACATTATGTCAGGATTCTCAAAGGATTAATTTACAATCATGGTCTTCTTCATGAAAAGCACATCTCTCTGCTGCTATAGAATCATTTTCATCTCTGGCACACATGTCCCATTAGGAAGTACTAACTGAGTGGTTGATTATATTTTCTGGGATAGTTGAGATTTGTGGGTAATTATGAGAAAAATAAATATAATGTGCTTGTAAACCTTGCAAGTAATAGTTGCAGTACTAATGCCGTAATTCATGGGCATTGCACCATTGGAAAGTGATGGAGCTTGTTAAATTAAAATGCTGGTGATGTTTTTAACATACTTTCATGAAAGCATGATGATCTGAGTGCAAAGTGGGATTCAGGTGCTCCACAAGTTGCCGTTCTGGCTCTGGCACACTCTCTGGCTGCGCACTTGAGACAGTCCTCAGATGAGGGTGATAGCTATTTAGCATTTGCAAGGGACTTTGAAGACATGGGAGCTGTGGGAGTTTACACACCATGGCAAACTGAGAACAAACTGTCTAACACTTATTTCCTCACATCTTTTCTTCTAACGTGCCTTACCAACAGCCATTTATGAAAAGAGTGTTCCACCTTGTGGAAAAGGAGTCACTGGAGGAAAAGAGGGGCAGTGGAGATGTTTAACGTGTAAACACTGAGCTTATGATCAACAGTGTCTTCATTGAACAACAAATTTGTGTTTTGCTTTTCAAGCAGAGCAACTGAGACCATTCGGTTCACAGATTATTACACGGACCCCAAGACCAGCATGCCTTAGGACTGACCAAGAGGAGCAGTCTGCAGCCTCCAGCCTTGCCCACTTCACCCAGCCTGCAGTATCCGTAGCAAGAGCAAAGGTAAACCTGTTCCTTGAATGTCACAACACATTTCCTCCAGACAGTAGTCAGACTGTGTTTTGGTCCTGGCCCTGCCAGCCAGGTGAGGACACAGACATTCCCACTCCTGTGATACATATTGATTACAATTAAACTCGTAAATGAAACTGGAAAAGAGAATGGGAACTCAGCAAAACAAAACAAAACAAACTAAACAAAACAAAATAGTCATCCAAATTCACTTTTCTTAGTGCTTGTAGAGTTATGCTTGTAAGGGAGACAATTTGTAAAAAAACTTTGTTTCATGAGAAACACTGGTTGATAACCATCACCAGAAAAACTTTACCATGCTGGTTGTGGTGGTGTTTTGATATCCTATGAAAGTTTCCTGCTGCTCCACTCTATGTTTTATCAAAATTGCTATCATGGCTGATGACGTAAGGAGCAAGGAATGAGGTAACAGGACCTGTATTAGTGAGAAGCCATAAATCTAACAAAACATATGCCTTAATGCTTAGCATCACAAATAGTTATAGCTGAAGCCTACTTAAGGACAACAAATATGTCTTATTTCCTGCTAAGGTGCAACATGGTAAGGCAAAGATAACTGCAGTGGCTTCAGTGCAAGCAGAAAATGCTCAGATTAAAAACCATGCTGGTGGCACCCAAATTGCATTAGGATAATAATATAAAAGCAGAAAGTCAGCTCTGCATTTCCTTGTTAGGGGCTAAAATCTGATTTGGAGGCTTTGGCTGTCTCAATTGCCTGGGAACCTGCAGAATCGTCTAAGCGGGATTTTACCTAATTTCATCCTTTTAAATGTTTGGCAGCCTAGACTGCCTCTACCACCAGCGAGGATAGAGAGGGATGTCCAGGAGCTGGTTCAGCTCCTGGGATGCTGATGTCTGAAGACACCAAGGAGGTGTCTCCGGGGCTGGCCCACAGTGTGCAATCCCAAAGGAACTGGGATTGAAGGAGCAGCCTGTGCTCCCTATCCGGCACCTCCAGCTGGGTTTAAATCACCTGGCAGAGGCACCCACTCACTTGGCAGCCCTGCAGTCTCATGTGTGTTGATCTTATACCCCTTTCTCTTTGTTTCCCAAGGAACTTAGAAGGGATCACTGTTTTCTGTTAAAATACTTCTGCAAGAGGAAGTGGACACTGGTTGTGCCTGCCCCCTCCTCGCAGTGCAATAGCCTTATTGTCAGCGCAGTCACAGAGCCAGAGGGACATGTGGGTCCCATTTCCCCTTCTGCCTTGGGGGATGCAAGCCCACATTTCCCACCCTGTGGGGAAATAACTGTGGTCAAGGAGAGGATTCAGGATTCATGGGGCTAGTGACTAGAGATGAAACGAAGTGTGGCTCCAGGGCTCCAGGCATCCCCTTGGCTTCACTGTGCTCACAGGATTGTTTCTGTCTTTTATTTAAAGACTCTTTCATGTGAGCATAGAGTGGGGAGGCACAATGGGGCAGGTCCATCACCTTCTGATAACCTGAAGTCTCAGATCAACTCTCTACATAGACTGTGCCTTGCAAAAAAGGTAGGAAATGCACACATTTTCGTGTGAATGGAAAGTGAAGAGATTAGGACTGTGCAACTGACAGAGATGTGTGAGAAGGGATATAGTAGCATTATTTGAGACAATAAATCATACCAAGAAGGTAAAAGAGGTTCTTCTGTTTATCCACTCAAGAACACAAACTTTACTGAAGCAGAATGGAAAAAAAAAATCTAATAAAAGTAGGCATTTTATTTTCTTACTTTTTTTTTTTTTTTTTTTTTTTTAAATAAAAATCACAAAAGCAGTAATTAACCTGGTGAACTCATTGCTGTTAGGTATAACTTAGGCCAAGAGATTAGTAGGATTCAAAGGGGATTAGACATCTATATGCACAATGAAAATATCCATAAGCTACAGTGATCTCAAATTCTTTTATAACATAGCTTGCCTCTTAATACCAAGCGAATCCCGTGTACCAACTTCTGTCTAGTCAAGGAGCTTGTGGAGCACCTCTCTTCATCCAGGAACTTTACACATGATTCCTACAGCCAATGCTCACCCGCCTCCAAAAACAACCTGACAGCTAAAATATAGTATACACTTCTATAATGCTGCTGTAACATGGAAGCAGACTATATTACTCACAGAGAACAGTGAATTTACAAACTTATATGATACTCGTGTACTTCTAAAACTGATGTTCTTACCCTGTGAGTGAAATTCAGCCTTAGTAAACAAAGGGAGGGAGAAGCCCAATGGAACCATTTCCATAGCAGGCAACCCACAAGAGTGAGGGTCTGATTTCCAGTCTTTCTTGGAATAAGAACAAGCTCACAGGAATGGTCTGTATAAAGCAGTTCTGTTCCAATAATGCAATGGAAGAAACACCTACCAAATTCTCCATGTGGGCATTTCATGCAGACTGAGGTTAAACTGCTCTTTTTCCAGTGTTGTACAGTTCAAGATGGTGCTTGAAAAACCAGAGAGTACTTCTGAAAGTTAGGGCTGTTGTCATCTACAGGGTCCTTCTTCTTCCATTTTCCAGACTCAGTTAGTAAGAAATAAATAAGATGGCCATATCTTAAAATAACTACCGAGGTTTTATAACTGATTTTAGTTTGTAGAAGGGCATAAAAGTTAAAGAAAGACTAACTCTTAGATTATGTAAAGACAATCGTTATTTACATCAGAATTGCATTTTAATTTAAAGTCTTTTTTTTTTTTTTTTTTTTTTTTTTTGTGTTGGTCCCCTGAGCAGTGAGCCACCTATCCCTTCCCACTCAGTCAGGGTGAGAAGAACAAGTTGTTTTAATGCTGTGAAAGCATAGAAAGTCTCACCTTGCTGCCAGAGCCACTATCTCTTATCCTCAGATTCAGAGAAACCATCCGTTGACCTGCATGTACACCAAGTTGAGTTTAGCATCAGCTGGGTGCCTGAGTGTCCTTCGGCCCTCAGGTACTGCCAAAGCTTTTGCAGTCAAGAGATGTTCAATATCTCAAGTGGTGGGGATTAGAGAAAGTATTTCTTAGTTAAAGCTCTTTCTACCAATTCAAATTTACCAGCTAAATTTAGTCGTGAGTGATATTTAATAATTCTGGAGTCACTTTGCTCTTGGTTTACAATTTGTCAGCATTACTTTATTGCTCCTTGCAAAAGTAACAAAAGGTGTTGTAATGGGGATTCATTTGGGCAAATTAAACCTGCAGTGGGATTTCAAATGCAGGCATTTGTCCTCTGGGATTAGACATCAGCAGCCTGTAGAATTATTTCTGACATTTCATCCATCATACACTCAGAATAACTAAACAAACCAGTGTTGTTCTCTCCCTGTTCAAGGAACAACATTCACAGAGCCTTCCCACGGAAATATCCCAACCTATTAGTGTCAGGAAATTGTGCTTGGAAAGTTAAGAGAAAAAAGAAAAATCTTCCACAAGTGAAAGGCAAAGATGTTATCGTACGTCAATAACATGCTCTGGGAGGTCTTCTCATAAATAGTTCTTTGGCTGGTGTAAAGCAGAACAGCAAAACCAGTGCAGGAATATTGATTTTGTTCAGTTCAGAAATCTGCACCAGAGGAGTGGCTAGGTCTACAAATTTGTGAGTCTGTACTTACTCTCCTGAAAGTTAACTGCCAAACTGGTGTTAGTTGAAATGGAAGGAGGATTGGGTCTTCTAACAACTGCTTCTTTTCCTCTTTTATTTTTATTATTTATTTATTTATTTTTATTTTTTTGTTGGCAGAAGTAAATTCCAAAGCACGCAGTGTTTTCAAGATAGTCTCTTGCACCCTGCATTTTCAAACCTTTTCATGAAATGCTGAACATATACTTCAGTGACCAAAGTGTTTTTTTTTTTTTAAACCAGATAATCCCTGGTTAAATATGATCAAACTAGATTAGTTCTCATATTTAAATACCTTAGCATCCATGAACAAAAACTCCAGACTAGCTCATTATTAGAGGATAATGTCTTTTTAATCTATATTAAAAAATGAAGTTATCTAATGGACCTCAAATTGGTTTCCCATTCTGGAGAGACCTCCAAGGATGTATTGCAATTACAGGATTGGTTCCCCTCCCCCCTTTAATAACCAATATAATGTGCTTTGAAGTAATGTGCTCTCACACTGAAACCTACAGTCAAACACCTAAACTAACAGAAAAGGTAAAAACACCACAAGGGAGAGTTTAGAAACGGAAGAGCATAATCAGATAAATGAGAAGAAAGTTTTGAAAAGGATTGCAGAGGAGTAACAGGAGATATTGCTGGTGTGTTTCTTACTTCATTGTTGTTTTCCTTCAGTAAAAGTTCTATCAGCTGGGGAGAGTTGCTCACTTCTTTGAAGCTGGCTCTTGTTTCTCTGAAATCAGATTCCCTATTCCCAGGGCTCCACTCTGCGATGCCAGCACAAACACACATCAGCAGCTGCACAGCACTTTAAAGAGCGAGCAAGAAGCTATCAAGCAATTACTTATTCCATTTTAGATCTACGTCCATTATTTTCATGGAGCAAGTTTGAAGTTGGGGGAACACAAATCTGAGAAACCAAATAAACATTTTGCAAGTCTGAGCAACTCACCTAAGAAGCAAAACTCACGTACATTTAATTAAAGAGACAAGACCCACAGATGGAAAGAATAATCCCTCACTAATGAAAAAAGCCATAAAGAGTACAGGGGTCTTCATTCTGATTAAAAGAGTAAGTTTTGGCATGCTGAGAGAGCATTACCCTTACTTTTGCAGCCTGGTTAGGGGCAGGTGCAATTCTAGCTCTTTCTGCACTTGGACAGCACTGCATGTGGGCTGGTTTCATCTACAGCACAGTCCCTAAAAAGTGAGTAGATCTGTGCTGTGGATGAGTTTGTCCTGTAGAATTAGGTGAATGAAGAAACTAAACTTGAAATTCTTGGGTTACTTCCAAAATTAACTTTTTGTAAGGGTTTTTTTTTTTTTTTTTTTAAGTGAGGCTAGATTTATGTTGATTTCTAGTGTGTGTGTGAAATTCAAGATATTGTAGACAAAGATTGACTTTTCATTTAAACAAGCGTACATTTGTCCTGTGGCCTGAAGTGTATGATGAATAAAGCCATTAACAAGCTTCTCATAAAATAAGCAACAGCAGAACCATGAACTGCCTTTGCTTAAGAGGAGTCCGTGTGAGCGGGGCTTGTTAATAGTGCCGATGACATCCTTCACTTGAAACCAACAAAGCCAAACTCCATCTCAACAAAAAGGCAGCAAAGTATCAAACAATCCCACTCAAACTGAGAAGAGATGGACTTTCTCATTTGCTTTCAGATCATCTGTGGGCTGGCATGACATTTACTAATTTTGTTGAAGGAAGTACTATAATGAATAATCTGAGGGAAAAGTAAATAAATACATAAATAAATATGGATTTTAGGTCAGAACATACAAATTTTAGGTACAACTTTTTACACTTCGCAGTTGTCTAAATCTTTATCTACTTGAAACATGTGCTTCCCTGCATTTTCCTGAGGAATAAAAAATCCATTTTTTTTTTCTTCCTTTTCTTGAAAGAAGTGAGGGAGTTTTTCTTGTATGTACAGTTAGATATGCCCAGCTGCAGTGGATGTAGGACTTGCGTATTTTGACAGAACAGTGTTGTTACACTCATACGCTTTCTGCAGGTTGTCCCCTGAAGCAAAGCTGTGGGACTGCAGAGAAAGGACCTTTTCCCCCTGCTTTCACCTGAAAACAGTGACCTGTCTGCTTTAAGTCCTGCATCTAGGTGGATAGCAGGGATGAATCTCCCCTCTTATATCCCAGTGACATGAGAAATTTACAAAATTTCAGTTAATTTAAAACCTGTCTCTTGATCTATCCTTCTTTATTAATCTATGGGTAAGGGCATGCAACTGATTAAATGTGTCCAGTACTGGAATTTCATGAAGTTATGGCACAGACAGAGCAGATCCTCACCCACCAAAGTGATTTGGTAATTCTGCTGTGGGAGCAAGGGATGTGAGAAGGTTTGGGAGCATCCCTAGTAGCCAAACTTGCAGTGACTTCTCTGGTCACTTTTCCACCCTTGTCCCAGAAATGTTTGTTTCTCCTTGAGCATTTCTTTTTGAGAGGGAACAGAAAAGGAGAGGGCAGGATGGCTTGGGAATACAACCAGATTTTGCATAATCTGCTCATTCACCCAAGACATCAGAGGATCACTGTTAATCCCTGAATTAGTAATAAACCAGCATCATCATGGGAGGCAGAGGTGTGCAATTTTGGAGACATGGAGTTGGATGTTGGCTTCGGGGAGAGAAGTACAGATCTGAGTTCCAGCAGAGCAGAGACAGGCATCAACTCGGGGCTGAGGATTTCCCCATACACTGAAAAATTACATTACTTTATATCTTTTTACCCACCCTGACTTTTTCAAAAAATCTGTTTTTCCTTCTAAAATATTTGTAAGTAAAGAAAGATATCGTGGAGGGCTTCCATCACTATTTTGTAGCAGATAGATTTTTTTAATGAAAGAAGTATTTTTTTTTTTTTTTTTCTATCCAGAAAGAATGAAATTATTTTTTTCAGCCTTGAGGCTGGAAGTGGAAAATATAGTTTACCTGTGGCCCCTGTGTGGTGGTACGGTGGTTTTACCGTGCTAGGCAGCTGAACACCACAACCTCTCTCTCACTCGCCCTCCTCAGATGAGGAGGGGAAGAAGTAAACAAAAGAACAACTCAAGAGGTTGAGATAAGGATAATGTAATTAAAGAGAAAAAAAAATGATTAAGGAAATATTATTATTAATTAAATAATTCAACTAAAGGGAAAAAAGGGAAAGGGGAAGAGGGAGGGGGAAAGGGAATAAAAAAACAAAACAAGTAAATGCTATGAGGAAGTGCGGAGGAAAGAAATTACTCTCTACTTCCCACAAATGAGCGATGCTTGACCACGTCCTTGAAGCAGGGCCTCAACGCACGTAGCCAGCGTTCGGGAGGAGGACAGACGTTTTTGCAATGAGAGCCCACCCCTCCCCTCTTCTTCCTTTTTCCACCATTTATTGCTGAGTGTGACATCATATGGTATGGAATATCCCTTTGGTTGGTTTAGGTCAGCTGCCCTGCTGATGTTCCTTTCTCACTTTTTTGCCCACCCCCTAGGAGGGTCAGAGAGAGTCCTGATGCTGTGCCAGCACTGCTCAGCAGCAGACACAACACTGGTGTGATACCACTGCTGTTCTAGCTGCAAGTGCAGAGTGCAGCACTGTATGGGCTGCTGCAGGGAAACTTAACATCCCAGCCAGACCCAGTACAGGTGGCAAGATCTCTATCTGTCTGTCTGTCTGTCTGTCTGTCTATCTATCTATCTATCTATCTATCTAATCTAATCTAATCTAATCTACCTATTTATTTTGTGCAAAAAACCATGGATGGTTTTGGATAAATAGCTGTCAAAAAACAGACTGGATGAAACTGGTTCATATTTCCAAAGAGCTCCCAAACAAGTCAAGAGGATAAAACAACTCTCCCATAATGTTCAAATAATTAGGATGTGAACCTATATACCAGACTTAATCTCTTTCTGTTGCACAAGGGTGGAAACCCAAAGAGGATCTGTGCTCCATGATGACCCTCACTCCCTCTACCTGTTCAAGAAGCAAAACAGAGGGCAGAAGTTCTATCATCCTTTGACTTGTCTTCCCCAAATTTCTTTCTATTTGTAAGCACTCTACACCTGAAATCTTTGAAAAAATTAGCTATTAAAAATGTCACTGAGAAAAGGCACCTACAATATATTATTGTAGTCTTGCCCAGCAGAAAAATCTCTTTCAGAGAGGAACTGTTTGAGTAGCTAACATGAAATCAAGATACTTTCTCTACTATACTACACTTTGTTTCTGGTCTTTTATATCCGGGGATGGAAATAAATACTTCTGTTTGAGAGGAACTAAATTTTAGACAGTAAACACTTTTTTTTTTTTTTTTTTTTTTTCAGCTAGATACTTCTAAAAGTAGTATAAAAACAAACTCCCTGTTAACTAAAGGTAAGTTTTCTAACATTTTATGGTAGTACCCATGGATCTCCCTAAAGATGTGAAGGAGTTTCAAAAGGTTGTAATATCATTTCATGTACTGAGAGTACCTGAAAAAGACAGCACAAAGGCCCTAAGCTGCAGAAAACAGCTTAATTCCGTATTCCTGAAAATCCTTAGAAATTCTGCCAAAGGGCTGGGCCAGGTGTACTAAGAATGCTGGATTAGGCTAAGGAGAGACACTGGACCTGCTGTGGTGCTATCTAGCTTCTTTTAGGTTCCTGTTTTGTGTCCAAAGGTTAATAGATGTTTGTAAGTGGTGATCAGGCTGTGTTGTGCTGTAGGCACATGGCATGAGTCCTGGGGAGAAAGCCTGACTATATGCACATTTATACATCATGCTAATGCGGCATGAAAGGGTCAAAGATGGCAAATTGAGGCAAAATTTTGGCCCTGTTGATGCCAAATGCAAACTCTGCTTTGACAAAGTGGGAGACACTTTCCAAGTAAAATTTGCAAATTTCTTTGTTTGGATATGAAGTTCTTTGTATCAGGCAGCAAAGGTCACATATGCCTCAAATCAATACGTCCACAAAAAGCATATAAAGAGGTAAGAGCTCAACCATTATTGCTAAAGCTGTGGTTTCCTTATAAGAAAGGTTAGCCCTGACTGGAAAGTCTATTGTGTGACGGGATCACAAAGGCTAATCAATCACTCCAACAGCCAGCACCATATAGGGAATTTGGAGTAAAATGCTCATCTCTGACCTGCACCATGGATCACCCGGTGTTCTGCAGTCACTCTACATACAGCATCTGTTGACATCAACAGGGCTGACAGAAAAGTATGTGTCAAGGTGACCCTAACTTCTACTTTGATTAACCGAGTTTATAATTTGCCCCTTGGGGGGGGGGGAAAAGCAAATATATCATTAACCTCTTTTGAAAGAACCGTACCTCAATCAAGTACAGTTATTTTTCTAGATTAAACCATCATGACCTCTTCCTATACTAACAAATATTATCTTAGCTCAAATCTGGTATCAGTAAAAAGATGTTTAATGTATTGACCTGAAATAAATTATGCCAGGGCTTGTTTGTGTGGTGCATTCTAGAAAGGGCTGTGTGTCCTCCATTGGAATTACTTGCAAGCAAAGGCCATGCCTTTACAAAAGACTGAGTTCCTAAGGACCTAAGGACCTTCTCTTTGTAAGATGGGATTTACTGTAAATTACCACTAATAATCACTGAATATTTAGGAGGAGTCCTGAGCAATTCACAAATATTCTTTTTTTATTATTATTATTATTATTATTATTTTTTAAATACCTTAAAAAAATAACCAAAATGACAACAGCAATTTTTTAAGATTTATAACTTTAAGCTACGTGAAGTGTCAAAATGGATTTAAATACATGCTAAGAACTGATTGATATTTCTTTATTCTTATCTGGGCATCATTTTGCTCAATCAGAACTTTAACGTTCCTTTCTTATCCTGGGTGTAAGACCACGCTATTCACACTGGTTTCCAAGTATGACAGATTCCAGCCCAATCTGATACTGCAGTGACTGTTCATTTCCCACTGGTGATCACCCCCTCATCTTATGGTTTGCAAAGAGAAACACAGAGAAGCATCAGAAGACTCTCCATAACAACAATGTACACTTTACATACAGCCATATTCTAGCACTGAAGCTAAAACATTGTGGTCTGCTTCCTTACTTTGCCATTTTGTTTGCTATGAATCTTAAAAATGAACTGGAGATCAGTATTATTTCTTGAGCTTGTTTTCTTTTTCTCCTTTATTTATTTTTTATTCCATTATCCTTCTTTCCAAGATAATTTGTGTGGATCATCCTGTGAAAATTTGCAGGTACGCAAAACAATAGTAATAAAAAAGGTCATTTCTAGACAACACATCATGTATAATTTGGATTGTACTAATGCAATTGCTTGTGCATGTACTTTGTTTATAAGCTCTCAGGACATTTTCATTTCTTTTTTCTGACTATATCTCTGCTGTACACCTCTGTCTGCTGCTTTTTCACTATTCTTTAAAAGATTTTGGCTCTAGCCCTTGTTGCAATGCATGAGTTTAATTAAAATCTGCAGATGTTTTCCATTGACTATGTAGAATGGGATTTATGTTTCATCAATGAATGTACACTGGCTCTTGTTTGATTATGTGCATGTACGATTCACATACACAGGCAGCAAAAGGATCTTTTCTTGGGAAACAAGCACAAAACATGCAGATGTATGAGCGTGTGCTCTCTACATCAGTGAGAAAGACGACTTCGACACAGGGGCGATCCCAGATCTTGTAGCTGTCACTTGCACGGCGCAAGCAGAGATAAGGAGAAAGCTATAATATAAACACAGAGAAAAAGCTCAGTTTTCACTCCAGTTTAAATTGCCAGAGCACAATCCCTCAACCAGATGCTGAAAGCAGGGGTGCTTTCTCCCCAGCCCTCACAGCAGCAGCTGCCTGAGGATCGCACACCTGATGTAGGGCCCCAGACAAAGATGTTTTTATGAGTCCATGGTGATGGATGGACAGGGAGGACTAGCCTCCCATGCACCCACCCTGCATCCCATGCTTTGCCCCACATGCCTCTCTACAGGTCCCAAAGCATCTCTTGTCCCTTGTGTTGCTTCCCATCGCTGAGCGCACTCTTGGATGCGATGCTTCACCATCATCCCAGGAAACTGCAGTTGTTCTGTTCAGAGAAGGAAAAAAAAAACAACAACAAAAAGCAAAAACAGGAAAAGAAATGAAATGAATTTTAAAAACCCTGTTAATTATTGATTAATATCAAAATTGTCCTCTTGTGTTCTGGAAACTGGTGTAAAATGTCTCAGCTAGAGAGTTACTTCTCAGTAAGTTATTCTCAGTAATTTTGGCCTGCTGGTTGCACGCATACACATATAGATATCTCAGATCTGTCTTTATATACACTTTCTCCTCATGAAAAGCATTCCTACTGCTTAACAGGCATGTGGGATCCTGCATAAATTATGCTGATTCTATATGATTCAAACTATAAAATATAAAATTACATTGCATTTTCAATAAGCATATACACAAACCACGAGGAACGTGAAAGGTCAGACTGGAAATTCCTCCTTCTCATATGTTGAATATATAGATATTTTTTCATCCAACAGCCCCATTGATTTAACTTGGGCAGAATAAGAAGTCTTACACAAGACAATTTCCTGGTCTTGCATTAAGACCACTGCAGGACTCCAGCCTTGCAGCCTGACCTGTGCACAGGCAGATGCACAATTAACTGATGTTAGCAGGCTGCTTTTTTGGCACTGGAGCGTGTTTCCTGGATCAAGGCCATAATGGTTAAGTCAGCTACCCAAACAAGAACATGACAAAGATCCTCTGCAACTTTTAATCTGATATCTCTGAGTTTATATTAATTTTAAGCTTCATAGATGTGTGGCGAGTCTCCTCAAGTTAAGTATTATATTCTAACAATATTCCCACGGCATGAAGAAGACAGAAGAGTTTCATACAAAGGTTAGAGTACCAACAGTTTTTAGTAAACATGAGGTGGACCACACTAGCAGAATGGCAATAGCTTTGGCAAAGTCAATCCTTTCAGGACACCCATCCATCCCTTCGAGTTCTTTTACGCTTATTTTCTCTTTGCTGACCTACACTGAAGTTTCCTAAATTTACTTCTGCATGTATTGTCATTTAAATTGTGATTTAAGTGGTTGTTTTCAGAAGTAATGTGCTTCTATGGATGCTACTTAGTTCACACAAAAACAGACGTGACCTGAAAGAACATCTACACTTTGGTGCGGAGCTGAGAATTCTAGCTTTTGATACCAGGATTCGGAAGTACTGCTACTTGGAGGTTGGATCTGATTGCTCTTGTATTGTACAAGGATCTGCTCTCACAGCAGGGTATGCGCTGAACCAACACCCTTTGAAGTCCGTGGAAAGTCTCCCACAGACTTCCAAAGCAGCATGAAATCTGCCTGAAATATACGGCCTGTATTTTTCTTCTGAAACACCAGAATCAGCCTCTCTTGTGGGTATCATAGGTATGGAAGGTAAATTACCCACCCAAAATGCCTAACAGACCCTTTCGGGTGAAATTTCTTTGGCAGTGAAGTAAAGGTACCTATGCATTTCAGAGAGCTGTTTAGTGCCAGTCTGTTTTCACTGCTATCCATTTCAATATTACTTGTGATCTGAACTACTACTACTCTTTACAGAGTGCTTTTCATACACATTTCATACACTTTTTCACTCACTGGACTGTGCCTGGCACATTCACTGATCTCTGCAGCATTTCAGCATGCTCTCTTTGTATAGATATATCAGAGATTCTCACTCCTTCATGAATGACGTGCAGGCAGACAGACAGACGAACGTGACCAGTGTTGTTTCAAGCAGGACTCCCACGCTGGTATGATGGCCGCCATGGCGGTACACATGGAAAGACTGGGGCTTCACATGAGTAAAAGCATCCTGCTGTATTGTTCATGAGATGATTTTCAGTAATGTTATCTGACAATTATTTTCTAGAGCATGAGTAATGTCACAGTCTTTCCCTGTGTGTAAAAAAAAAAAAAGAAAAAAAGAAAAGGCAGAGGAGGTAGAAGAAAAACTTGGGGGCTTCAGTCTCTTGGCTCATAAAGTAGTGCTGATGTTCTACCTGTCTAGGACTAGCTGTTGGGGTCAGAGCCAGACTGGCTGGTCCTGAAATGAATCCACTCAGAACTGAGTACCCCTCCTTGGCTCAAGTAAAGTCACTATTCTGCCCACAGAGGTTCAAAGTTTGAATAATCACTGTTTCAAGTAGCATGAATCCAATCAAATGCCTAAATTCTCAGACTTTTGGATACCTATCAGGAGCTGCAGAACGTTTTGAAGGGCATCCCAGTGGGATTTCTTCCTGCTGGATTTACAAGGAGCACCTCTGATCCTGCAAGTGATAAAAAGTGTGCAAGGATAATTGATACAGTTACCGGACTCCTTACCAGTTCACCACTTCTGCCCTTTTTCCTTTCAGCAACAGTGCTACCCATGCATGTGTTCAGAAGTCTTCCCTGGCTGTGCACTTGAAGCAATCTGAATACAGCTGTCAAAAATCTGGATTAAGACAGAGTCCAAATCAGATTTCTGTGTTGTAGTGCAAGGAAAGCTTCTTGGAAGGTTGCTCCAAGCCATATTCCAGTGATCTACATCTAGTTGTTTTGGATTAAAGTTTTGTTATGGTTAAAAAAAAGAAAATCTTTCTAGTTAAGCTTCTTGTGTTCACTTAACAAGGACATCTTTGGGCAAAGGTGAAGACCAAAAAGTATAGCTCTAAATTTTAAAATCTGAATGTAAAGGTCAGAAAAAATTGAATACTTAAAAGTAGGAGGTTAAAACAGAAATTATTTTACTCTTGTAGCCATGTTTACTCTCTGTACCAATCTACTTATCTATATGTAATAAGGAAAGGCAGATGTATTTTTGATTTTAAGTCCTTTTCCCTGGCAATGAAAAAGGTATGACTTTAATGAAATAATTATTTGCATGATGATATTAAAAATAACGCCAGCTAAAATAATGCCACTGAGTAGAAAAGTATGTGCAGAACAAATAGGGGGTCAAGATCAGGAACACTTAAATGTGAATATTCAATTAACAATAATAGAAAAGATGTGGGGCATGGTATGTAAATGAAAGCTGCCTGGGGCCAAATGTTCTCAATAGAGAAGCCAACAAGATATTAAAAACACCCCACATGACTTTGTTTTTCAGCTCATGAACAAATACATGTTGAAAATATGTTTATCTGTTCTAACAACAAAAACAAACACATTCCATAATGTATGTATTAAGAGGATGTATAACTAACACAGTGTTCATGGCTAGGAAAATGTGACTATCTACAGTAAGTGCTGTTCGAAGGAGGGGGAAGAAGGGAGAGAGGTAAGATGGACAGATGCTTGAGGAAAAGACTTGCAAACCGGAGGATTTTACATGGACCACAGCATCCCGTGTCCCACATGCTGATTTCTTGAGCAGACTTGTTGCCAAGATAAATTTTTTCTTGGACTCTAGAATTTGTATGATGTGCTTGGCTTGCATTGGGAACACAGCAGTTTCTTCCCCACACAAACAGCTCTATCTAGCTAGGCTGGATATAAACAGAAAGACTGCTTCACTAATTATTTATACAAAGACGAAGATAGCTGCATTCTGGAAGGTTGATAGGAACTGGATTCTGGATTCCTTTTTTTTTTTTTTTTTTTTTTTTTTTTTTTTTTTTTTTTTTCCTTGGGTCTTATTGTGTTTTTGACTTACAGGGCTGTGAGACTCACTGAAAAGCATCTCGACCTTCATCCACAGGAAGCTAATTTACAAGTTTGTAAAATGGTTCATGCAGTGATATGTACATATTTTCTCTAGAGAGTATCGATACTGACTATTTTGTAGCAAGGTATTTACATAAAGCAGGATCCTTATGTGGATGAATTTTTCTTCTTACCTGACCCCCTGGCTTTTAAGACTAGTTGTGTGAGTAAGGAGTGCTCCCAAGCCACCAGGACTATCCTCACTTTAAATATTTACACTATGAGAAGAATATTCCTACATGTCCTGGAAATGCACTGTGATCACATGCTCCAGCAAACATGGTTTTCTTGAAATTAATATAACTACTTTTATGAGTCAAGTGAAACTCATTCATAAGTGTTTTCAGAATCAAGGCAACTGTTTTATTAATTATGCCCCATTCTCTTACCACCTTTCTTTGTACTTTCATTCCAAGGATTTGAAGTACTGAAACAGGCTTAGAAAGGGGAGTAGGAGGAAAATAATTTTCTGAATGTTTCACATACCATTATCCTCATCCTCTCACTTGTGCATAAGATACAGCTGAAACATGGCAAGTTCTTAGCAGATTACAGGAAAGTAACAGTGAAAGGAGAGAAGAGAAGACAGAATAATGCAGTCAGTGGAAAAACAATCTGCATTTTGGACAGGCAGAATACTGGTGAACTGCAGTCACCTTGGTCCTTAAACTGAACCTTGCAAGTAGTCTTACTCTATTTTGAGCATGTCTTAAGGGACTGCAGGATTGGGCCTCAGTTTAGGCTCCAGGATTAGCATTCCTCTTGTGCAAAGAACCATGGAATTTTAATGAATACAAGTAGTCAGAATTTCTGCAGTCTCCCAGAGATTTGTTTATTTACTAATTTAGAGACATGTTTAACATCTTACTTCAGTGGTGCATCTGTACCAGCACCATACTGAGGCAATGGTTAAAAATCTGATGCTGAGAAGAGTGTCATCTGTGAGTCATATATGCTCCTAGATGCACACATAAATGCTCTTTGAAAATACCGTCCCTGGCATAGATTATGATATATTAAAAGATTACAGCAGACACAAAAATATGGCATCAAGGAGTCCAGTCGAGTTTCTTTTGGGAAATTTTTGCATTTCAAATAATAATTATATTTAAGGTAAAATTTGAGTTTGTACTCTAAATGTATACTTTTAAAAAAATATATATTATTAATTATTATTTTTTTTTTTTTTAGGACAAGGCTGTTTTTAGGAATTGATTATCTTAGCACCTGGTTTCATGAACTAAAGACATCATATTGAAGTGATGCATCATACCCTTTACCCTATGTCCTCAAAAGGAGATGGGTATTTAACTCCACCTGGTAGAAGCTAGCAGCCATTTCCCAGGTCTGTATCTCAGTTGCTGCTTTTCTTCAGGTTATCTGAATTATTTTCCCCTGGCCTGAAGATCTTCCTCTGGAATCACAGGGTCCCATTGCACAACAAGCCAGGGGAGCTGGCCAAGGAATTTTCTGAAGTCCTTTAATTTGTGTCATGATAGTCAGCCAAAAAGTTTCAACCGGCCTGTAAATCAAGATGCTTGGACCGAGAATCTTGCTGGGTCCAACACTTTGTGTCAATGGTCTGTATGGTATTGAGAGAGCTGACCAAGAACAACTTTTTTAGCTTTAGGATGGGCCATTTTAAACTGAAAAAAAAAAAAATGCTCTGGGACAAGGTTTTAAACCTTTCATTGACATTTGCTTTTGCAAAACAGAAGTAACTGCCTATGTGAAATCCAGCCATACAGTCCTGAAAATCTGTCTGAATTTCTTCTGTAAGCAGAGCCAGACAATAATATTCAACATGGTCATTTTATTCCAATAGTACGAAATGTCTTGAATATTAGTTGCTTCTTAAAATGAATATAAATTTCAGCAAGTAGAAGGAAAGCCCACAACCTCAAATAAAAATAAAAAAATATCATATTGCCCAACTCTCAAATTTTCCCAGAGTATTTTATATGGTTTCAGGAGCTAAGCCACACTATCAGTTTGTTAAGTTTTTTGCACTACCAAAGCATATTCTCTGGTACTTAATTTGCTTCCTAATGTCACAGGTAAATGACTATTTACTGATTTTTTCATCTTAAAAAATATAAATCTTTTTTTATGATTTAAAAGGAAAAAAATGATGATTTAAGCCACTGGGGGCAAATGTAACTTTGGCAAAATCTGGCTACTTAGTATATTATCTATGACAAATTCAGCAGGTTCAACATTGATAGCTGAAATAGCGCTCTATTACAAAATTTATAATACAATTGAAATTGTGTTCGTAACAGCCTACATGAGGAGTGTTTCTTAAAGCAGCTAATTACCTCTTAAGTCAATTACTCCACTTGTTCCCCCAGTGACTCTACTCTCCCCAAAATGTATTGACTGAGTTTTTCATTATTATTTCCCAAAGAAGAAAATAAAATCTATGAAAAATCAATAACTAAGTCCACATGAACAGATGTTAATCTTCTGCACAGTTCTCTGCATGTTCAAGAAAGGGAGCTTATCAGCATGGGGCGTGATATTTTTCATGGATCTTTTTTAGTTAGTAAAGTCAGTAGCAGTAAAGCCATGAAATTGGTAGCAAAAAGTCAACTGCACATTTGAATACTTAATTTTGTGGCTATAAACAGCCACGTCACATTTCCAGCAATAACAATGGGATGGTTTTCAGCACTGCTTCACCAAGCAGGCATGTTTTCTATTTTCTTCTTGTATATACAATTAAAAGCATTCCCACCAGAGAACTCTGCCCTGCATTCACTTTGGAAACAGAGCATGGGGAGAGATGGCTTTCTAAAGTCAAAATCCTGCCTTTCCTTGGGCCACATCATGAAAGAACAGCTCAGCAGTATAGTTACTTCTACAGCTTCTATCGAAAGTTCGATTTCACTGACTAATTGTCAATACTTGCAATGGAGTGCAACTCATAAGGACACCTCCATTCAACAGAAAAGTCTTTTTCCTTCTGTGTGGGAAGGTGGATTTACCTTTTATCAGACAAGAGATGAAGAATTGAGCACATTAGGTACAGGCAGGTTATCATCTTGCTCTAGGGGATATCCACCACCACTTGCATTCTTGTTGAGTAATAATGAGATACCATAACCAAACCGTAGAAGATGCATGTCAGATGGTTCTCCAATAACATTAGGAAAAAAAGCAGCTGATGTATGGGATATTGAAGGCAGATTAAGTTGTTAATGTATATTAGTATATTCTTAATTTCCTTTTAATTGAAAAAGACATATTGACTTTAATTAGAACCATTTCACAGGAACTGTCAATTAGCACATGTCAAACTAGTTAATTCAGAACAGAATTCTTTTAATTAGGGTCTGCTTTCCTTTAACTGTGGGGCCAATGAAATCAGCCTTTCCTTATCAAGATTTTAAATGTCTCTAAGACATACAATACAAATGTAGTCTCTTATCTATTATTAGAAGCCCATATGGATAACATTAAAATGATGATGCTGGCATTGTTCATGCAGCACAAATCAGAGTTTCCTTTATGACTGTTTGAAAAAAAAAAAAAAGATGGCTTTGAAGAAAGACTATTTTAAATACACAGATTTATCCTACTTTAAAGAGACTACAAAATTTATGACACGCATGTTCACATTTAAAGTATTATTTAATACGTCTGCTCAAATAAATGGGCCTATTCAAACGTTTTGTGTGTTCTATCAGCCAAAGACACATAAAACATTTTCAAAGCATGCAGTAACGTTCTTCCCTTAAATGAACTGTAATCAAAAGGGGAAAACAGACTCAATGGTTTTTTTGGGACGATATAAAACCAGCATTGTTAACTTTCATTGCATCTGAAGATTTAACACTGATTGCTAATCCAGTGGCTGCGAACACTAGTGAGCTAGTGTCATCCCGGTTATCAAACAGCATATAATCCTGGTCTTGACTTTCACAAACATTTTGTGAATATCCCTGAGTTTACTGATGAATCTCAATTCATGGCTGACATACGTGCACAAAACCCTTCTCTGTAGTTTCTGGGCAGTGCCAAGTGTGACACCTGTAGCACTGGTAAAGTCCCTTCAGGAATAAGAACAGCTGGGGGAAATATAGCCAAAATATAAAGGGAATGATGTCAAAACCTAGACTTAGTTTTATCATACGGGGTTTAGCCACTGTTTTACTGACCTATATCAACAGAGGATTACAGAGATTAGTGAAAGGAATACTTAATAACTGAACTGTGGATTCCAAAGAGGATTATCTGGTAAGATATTTTATGTATCCTGATGCTTTGTTGAACATATTAGGGACCTGATTATGGGCCCAAGTAACTCAAGACAATAAAAGAAGCATCATTTCCCAAAATGCAATACAACTGGGATGCATTAACATTTAAAGTGTCCTAGAATTATACTTCATCTAGGATCCTAACCACAACATTTTTATTTTTTTTTCCCCAGGGCAGCTCTTTGGTATGTTGTTGTCACTACAGTTGTAAGACTGCCGTGTGCTAGAATGTGTGTTAAGGTTTCCACAAACCAGTGAAATGTGGGTAAACTTTAGCTTGATGAATGGCTAAACTGAGAAAAATCATGTCCTGGGAGTTCTTCAGATCAAGCAAGAGGCTCTGTAGATATGTCACTATGCTGCTTACCTTCCAAGGTATGAAGTGTACCTTGAGTATAAACTAACAGCTGCAGTGCTACTTTTAAATGTGATTGTAAATAGGTAATATAAAACCCTCATATATATTCATTAATCCTATTGTGGCCCATATTAAATCTCTGCTTATCAGTTTAAATACTTACCATAATTTAGAGTTCTTTAAGCAGATCTAAGTCACTTTAGCACTGAATTGCATAATCCAACTTCTTTTATAACACAGCTGAAACAATGCTTTGGATTTTGATCATATTGCTCAACCGGCAATGTACTGTTTGTTTCAAAATGACAATTAGCAATTCTTTTAACATCGTTCCAAACGTTGGCTGTGCATAGAAAATATGGGTACGTTCACCACATGGTTTAGACAACATGAGGTGACTGCCTTTATGCTCATGTTTTATACATGATGCTAAAATGCATTTAACTATAGGAAATTCTGTTACATTATGGGGAATGTTTTAGTCCTTGCAGTATGCCAGTCAGGTGGCTAATAATTGATCTAGTCTATATCTTAGAGCTGGGACAACTGAGGAAGGGCCATATGGAAGGATTCTAGCCCATCTATTCTGTTGGTAGTAGCATTGAATGCAGAAGCTCCCAAATCCCTGGAGCTGCTCTCTGCAGACACTCGAACAGCCTCCAGGTGCCCACTGTGGTCCCTGCCCTCAAAGGCATATTTTTCCTAATTAATACTAAGGCGATTCATTGCATGGCAGAAGCAGTAATATTTACGTGCTTATGGATCTCATGATTAAGTAGCAAGCTTTGACTTCAATTAAACCTGACAGCTTCTGATAGCAAAAAGTCATTACAGAACTTCAAAAGCACTTGTGCAGCAGCAAGATCTTTACAATTATCTGCACGACATCTTGCAGCCACTGTTGGTTCCTTGATCTTCTGCAGCAGGCCCAACTTCTGTGTCAACTTTGGTCTATGAGAAGTTGAACCTTAACACATGCTATTTAAAAAAAAAATATGAAAATGCTGCAATCTACAATGGATTTCATCCAGTCTGACATTCCTTTTGGGATAAGTACTTCATAAAAATTGCCCGTGTGATTCATGTACTGTTCATGTATTGTTCATGAATCAAACCAAGAACCATTTAAAAATGACTAGCATTAGGGAAATGTAATAGCTTTTTAACAGATTATTTAAATGTCTGTAGCTCTGATTTCCAGCCATTTTATCCAAACAGCTACAGCAGAACTATCCCTGAAAAGGAAGTAACTTTCTGATTAAACTCTTTTGTCATTGGATTTAAGAAATATTTTAGAAGAGAGAATTTCTCAATTATGTATTCATCCTTCAGAGCCTGGGCACGGAGGGCGCAGCAATTTGATCAAACCCAGCTGAAAGCACTAATGGATTGGAGGATTCATTCTGTTTTCACAATCACAGCTCAGAAAGAGCTGGGAGCCGAGCAGCCTCTTCTGCAAGATGCCTGGTGTGCAAGACACATCCTCAGTAATTTCTGGTCCTGGCGGCACGGTGTGCCTGATACTTGGGTACCGTGATGCACCAGGGAGTATATGGTGCACCCCTGAGGCTGGATTACAGTCCCAGCTATCCTCCTGTTTTCTGTTTTGTGGGTCGTATGTGTCCTGACGTAATTGAAAACAGCAGATAGGCTCATCCGTTCATGCATTGGTGGCCCCTTGACCTGCCTCCGGCAGCGGCAGAGCCCGTGGTCCCTCGCCTGTCGAGCAGAGGCCAGCCGCAGACCGGGTGCCTCGCACCACTGCAGCCTCAGCTGCTCCTCTGTTAAACAATTCTTCCAGCATAACTAAGGCATTTGGGTTGTTAGTGTGCATAATAAGTTATATTTAAGAAGGTTTCAAACCAGCACATTGTATTTTGCGGCAAAGTCATAAAAATATGCTAACGTGATAACATCTAATGAGGGAAACGTTGCGTGCAGATGTCTGTTTGCCTATTATCCCATAAAATGACTGTATATTTTTATTTATATGAGTAACGTTAGACACAAACATGTTACCAAAAAAGCATTCATTTAGGAAACATATAAACACAGTATGAGTCTAATATAAGAAACTGTTTTAAAACACATTTTTTAGTGTTTATAAAATGAAGAGAAATTAAAAAAAAATTGTTCCAAAGTACATTTTTTTTTCTCCCTCATGACGAGAAGGAAATATAGGTTCTCAGCTGGCATATTATTTCTGATGTGGCAGCAAAGTGAAATTTGTGCCTCGTGTCATGTATCCTTTACATGATGCAAAGGAATATAATTTTATTTTTGTTTTATTTGAAGGCTCTGTCTGGGCACATTGGCCACCAATTTCATTTTTATTGCGGTGCATGGATAGCAAAGTCACATATCCTTACGTTAATGCAAAGGGCATGGGAAAGGAAAGGGAAAGTATAATTTTTGTTGTTGCTGTTGTCATTTGAAATTTCCATAGTGTCTGTGCACATTGGGTACCATTTCATTTTTATTGCACTGCACTGATAGCAATGTCACATATCATTAAGTTAACACCAAGTTAGAAAAAAAAGAGCAGTTATTTTTTTCCTACTATTACCATTGTTTGAAATTTTTTGTACCGAGTGAATATAATTTCTGTGGGGTGGTGGAAAAGTCTAATATACACTATAAAAAAAGGCATGTACATTTATATTTTTGTATTGCTCCATGTGACAGTGAATATAAAATGCAATGCTACTAACATTTCTTATTGGTGGGATAAAGGTTTGCTCAATGTCTAGAAGTGGCTAATATGGAAACAGGCATCTTTCAGGAGAACTGGAATAATCCCACAGTCTAATTTCCCCAGATTGGTGTATTTTACTGAAGAGCTTATCACATATATCCTAAAACACCCCCTCATGTCCACCTCACTGTCTTTTAACCACTGTGCAGAGACTGTGACAACCACTTTGGGACGGGAAGAGTTAATCTGTAGTTGTGATGGATCCACTCCTCATCGCTGACATGTGTAAATAATGGCCATCAGGATGGACACAGTGCTTATCTAAATGGGGAGCACCAGGCAGCTGCGTGGCTGCTCTGTTTTACGTGACAGGTCATTGTACAGGTCAGCACTAATAGCAGGCAGGATTACAGCCCTTGGGCTCCTCTGGGAAATTTGTGCCTTGGTATGGTGAATCTACTGCCAACAGTTGTCTCAGTTTTGGAGGGCAAAAGAGGCCAACTTGTTTTGTTTTATTTAGTCTATTATTAACCGTTCCCATATCAGGCCCAACATTGTTTCTTTATCCTTGACCTTTGGAGCAACTCTGTTGGGGTACTGTAATTCAATGTCCATTTTTAAGCATCCACTCTTGGAAAGACAGATGTGGGACTGCCAAAAGAAGATGGCAAGAAGGACCAGTATAGTCTACAGTTGTGATAGGCCTACTCATTTCAACACCATGTGTTGCAGCTGGGACTCTGCTCTCCTGGCAGGATACTGGAAGCAACCTTCTGTGATTCACACTTGAATTAATGGCTCAAGATGAGGAGGCTGCTCCTAAGAGGCACCTCACACCCTGTGCTCACACCTCTTATGGTGTTTCCACCTGGTGCTCATGGCTGAGATTGCTCCACGGAGGACTGTCTCAGTCAGCTTATTCAGCATTTGTAACATTCTGTTATTTTCTGTCATTGGATGTTTTAAATGTAAACCCCACTGGGATATGTGGTTTGGACCCCACAAGGGCAGACACAAAGCTGTGGCAATACCAAGCTTATCTGTGGGCCTTTGGAGACCCTGCTACTTGAGGCGGGTTATAACAGCTTCCAGGCTGTTGAGCTCTTGACAAGGAGTAGGAGAAGGAAGGATCTAGTTTGGGATCTGTGGTTGGTGTGAACAAGCTGAATCTGGAAGGACAAAAGAACCTTGGCCAACTTGTTTAATGAGAGCTGTATGGCACTAAACAACCACAGATGTATGTAATAGATTTTGCTTTGTCACAATAGGCTTCATCCCAATAAGCCACCTGAACACACAAATATGTGACAGCTAGTATGGTTTGCATTTTTAATGCATTTCCTTGCGTGAGGCTTGGAAAACCTTCTCTTCACCCATTGCCACAGGCTACTCCTTTGTGACAGCAGCAGCACTCCGTCTTCAAAAGATCACGTATCATGAAAGAGAAAACCGTAAAAGAAAAACTGGCCAGAGGATTCCCATGAGTCCACCTATTCTCACTGAGTTTGAGCTATCAGCACCTGTACTGGTGTTGCTGTTCCCTGGACGGTGGCCACCAGACAAACACCCTTCTGCAGCTAAGGCATAGTGAGTACGGGTTGCTTGCTCTAGAAATGTTGGGCACAACTTGCAGTGGTGCTGGTGTCCTTTTCCTCCTCTACCTCGAGCAAGACAGAACAAGTGTGAAATATTTCGGAGCAGGTGTTAGAGAAAGCAGAATAACGCAGCAGTTTTGGAAGTGCTGGAATGGGAATATGCTGCTGAGCTCTCCATCTGGAGAGGAAACCCAGAACCACCCTTTCCTCGCAAGCTGCAGGAAGAACAGGAGAGTGTGTGTTTAGGGGTTTGTAGACGACAAATTATAGCTTGTTTCTAAATGTCTCCATATGTTTTTATTTGTGTTGTATACTTTCCTCTTGGCTGTACTGGAGCTCTTTTGTTTCATACTGGCGTGTCACAGAATATTTGAAGTTATAAAAGACTTGCGTATCTCAGGGCTCTAAACAAGACATTATATTTTTTCTCTTCCCCCCTCAAACTCCCCCCCCCCCCCCCGGATTTTTGTTAAGCTCACTGGAACTAATTCCCTATTGCTCCACAACTTTATAGTCACATATACTAATGACGAGTGGGTACAATATGCTGGCCATATCTACATGACATGCCTTTCAGTGACTGAACTTGAGTTCTGGGGTCACATGAGAAATTTTGTGTCCAAATCTTAGATCTGAAGTATGTGCTGTGCCTGTCTAGATGACAGGTGATATTCCAGTTTTTAATAAGCCCCCTTCCTATCTCCACAGAAATTGTTGACAAGCCTTTCTGATAGTACTTTAAAATTAGGAGGTTAGACATAGATGTACACGCATACACAAGTATATATGTGATTTCCTGCTTTTTTTTAGTCATAGTGATTATGTATGTGTATATATATATATGTATGGACTCTTCTACTTGTATACATATATATGAGATATTTTAAAATGAAAAAAAAAAGAAAACTTTTACGAAAAAGGTTAGTCTGCAGTACTGTTGTGGAACATGAGCATAATTTTTGTGGAAACTGTGCTGCCTGAGAACTGTGCCCTTCACTGCCTGTACCAGCAATGGGGAGGAGAGGCAGGGAAAGCCAGCAGCTGGATGCTCTGGCCATGCCAGGACTGCTTCCTTGTCAAGTACCAGGAGAGCACAGTTTGCAAACAGTTTAGCTGCTTGTCCAGAAGAAATGGCAACACACCATTTCTCAGCGGCTGCGATCAGCTTGCTTTGGTTGGACACAAGTCCTGGTGGTTTATGCCAGCCACGGGAAAGCACACTGAGCACAAGGGCTCAGATCTTGAGGACCAGCCAACACTCACCCAGGGACAGAGCTCAAACATCAGTTTCATATTTGGAAGGTCCAAGAGACGTCAGGGTGGGGCCGCAAGCAGTTTGGGGTTTGGGAGCAGGATAAGCTTTCCATGTTGACATAACTATTACTCATTATAACCACGTTGACAAAGAAATTACCAAAGTTCGGCTTTGGTAATTCCAAACCCACTTTGCTGTGTAATGGGAGGAACAATAGGCAACTGGCCTCATATACAATGCATTTTAATCCAATTCTTCATATGGTTTAATTTCTAAAAGATCTCTCATCTGCCTATTCCCTGCATTTTTGTGACAGTCACTACAAACGTTGGCACGCTACTGACTTGGAATGGAAAATATTAGTGGGAAAAAAGTTTTTTTTTCCCAATGTTGAATACACGGCCAAAATCTCTTTGCAATCCACCTGCAGTCTGAAAATTTATTTGTCAAAGGAACCAAAGTTGAAACGTGGTATGATCTTTACATACTGCTCGTATGCCAAACAAACAAACAAAACTAAAGAAGAAAACTTTTTTTAAAAAATTATTATTATTATTATTTTTTAAATTTTTAAATTCAAACTCACGTCAGTAATACAAATTACTAATGACATTCTGTAATAAATTTCCCTGGTGTTAAGCTCTGGGATAACTGTAACGGATAGTGATAGACAGTGGTCATCAAATAAATTTAGAGCTTCCATTACAAAACTTATCCTCGGGGCCTTCTGATGAGGAATTTTTTTGACCTGCTACCAACCCACATCTTTCATTTCTGAGACTCTTTGGTGGAAGATCTCTGCTCTTGTGCACATTTTGAATAATAATTTATTGCATGAACTTCAGGGTAAAAAAATTCCCACTTCTCCTGATCTGATCACTTATGGATCTGGTAGGTGACATACAGACAGCCTAGATAACCTTTTAAATTTTTTTTTTTTTAATTTTAATTTTTATTTTTAAAGAAAGAAAAAGGAGAAAAAGGAAGCTGACTTATTGTAACCAAGTTTTTGTTCAATTCTTTGCAATTAGGACACATTGGGCACTGATAGCTTATAAATATTAACATGCTCTTGTAAAGTCAGTTTAGGATGAAGCTCTGTACTTGATAGTAACTGTCCTGATTGTGGCACCAGGAAATGACATCATTTTGCTGGGTGCTGTATTTGCACAGCCAAATCTCTATTCTCTTCTCACTCAGACAAAACTACATCAAACAGGAATTTTCCCACATGTAGTGAGTTCGTTTTCTCCCTCGGTGTACTCATGCTCTGATTAGAAGAGATATCCTTATATATATATATATATTTTTTTTTCAGCAAATTAATTTATTAATATCAGTCTGATAATCTTTATTGTCAAGTTAAACTTAATACTTATGATGAGATTAAACCATCAAAATATCTGTAGTTCAAGAAAGTATCTGCAAACCTCAGTCAGAAGAGAACAGTTTAAAGCAAATATTCAGATTAATTGATGATGGCATCATTTAGTACCTAATTGCAAAGAAGAAACCTCAGACACAATCTATTAGCATTAGGCTGAATCTTGAGGTCATCACCTACCCTTTGAAATCATGGTCCTGAATGTTTATACATATGTGCCGACTAAAAATGAATTAATAACTTCAAGATTTAATCTGATGTTATTATTTTTTTTTCTGGTTGTTTACTGTGTCTGAACAGCTTATGTAAATACTCTAAACTGTTGCATCATCTGTAATTGCTTGCAATAGATGAGGTTGCAGGCTAGTTGAAAGCATGTGTCTTGATTATAAAATAAAAAGAATCACTGTAACATTGCTTCACTTAAAATTTTCTGGAAGAATAAGTGTTAACAAATATAATTAAGGTGCCTGAATTTTTAGAGACAAATGTAAAAATATTGTTAAAACCCTAAATATACACTAATTAACAAGTGATTCCAAAATAGTTCATACTCCTCTATACTTTAATACATTTAATAAACAAAAATTTGCAGTAACAAACCAAGAGGCTGCCAGTGTGTCCTACAGAAAACTTACTGATGTTTAGTGAAAAAATACTCAGAAAACATTTTCATATTTCTTCACAAGCAACTTTTAAAGTGAAAATTGTATTAGCATACTTGACCTTTCATGAAGGGTGGTAGAATATAATTAGATGCAAACACAAAGTTTCTGGAATGGGCCAGAAATATGAGTAGAAAAGTCTTTGTCCATATCTTGGTAAAGATTATCTTTCCAGACATCTAGTACAACATGTACAATTATGGGTTACATTCATATTTCCTTTCACTGATGAATATCAGAGATATTAAAATGGTGTTTGATAGCCTGCTGACGGGTTTGTTATTTTCCTGGCATAGTGAAGGAGTGGAAAGAAAATAATTTGGGAAAAAAAAATGATTTCTTCTCTTTCCTAGATTGATGATCATATTCACCATAGGACCTGATGTCATGCTGTGCCACCAGGTGACTGCATATCACCCAACAACCCTTCTTCCTGGACTGTGGGTGCACCCCGGGGACTGCCTCTGGGGCAGAAAAATGTCGGGTGAACCAAATTCTTCTCCATCCCTCTAAAAACGTGGGTGTCAGACCACGGGTGTCAGGACAGGGTACGCAGTCATGGATAACTTACAGCAGCAGCAGAGGGAAACCTGCAGTTTTCCAGGTGATTTTTTCCTGTGTCCTACCACTTATGGGATACACTGAGGGACTGCCTGTCCCTCCCTCTCTGGGAAATTAATTCCTCCGGTGTGGGAAAAGCCCCACCATTTTCTTCTCACTTTCAGACACCAGAGAGAGTCATTCCCCACTTCACAATACGCTGTGCTACACAGAGCAAAACACAATCTCTCTGTAACCTTTTCCCTGTGGGGCTTTCTCACCCTTGCTGATTGTTTTCCATGCAGTTGTGGTGCTATTTGTGGTCTTCAGGTGAAAGCTACTTCCCCTTAATAACATATTTTCCTAGTCTGCTTTCGTGCCAGATGACCTTTTTTAGCTTATGGAGCCACAGAAAGAAGCTTAAGAGCCATCATTTTTGGTGAGCACTGAATGGACTAAGACCTGCCTGCAAATTTTTTATTTTTTATTTTTATTTATTTATTTATTTATTTATCTTTTTTGAAACACTTGAGAAACAATTACTGCCACAATCACAAAGGAATAGTGATCCCTCTCCATAAATTCAATTTGTCTATAACCTTTTGGCACAGACCATAAATAACCTTTATATATTTCACACACACACAAGGACATACTCAGTACACTACATGGACAATGTATATAAATATCTACAAAAACACAAACTAACTGAAAAATGCCATACAAACTATCAGTTTATTAGCAAATGGTTAACTGCCTGTGTCAATCAATACCTGGGCTGCATGCCTGCTTGCCCTGCTTGCTATGCCATCATACTGACGGCAGGTACAAAACCATAGCAAAGAAAATAATCCATGGGCAGTAGGGCTGTTTCTGCAGAGGTCACAACAGAGACGAGGGAAAGGAGAGGCTGCATTCTGGCTCCCGAAAGGCTTGTATGATTTCTGTTCTGCAGTCTGGAAATGAAAAGAATAAAGGAAAAAAAGTAAAAGTAAGCATTTTTAATTCTGAAAATTACACTCTGTAATATTATTTAACTTTTTGTTTGTACACACGGCTAGCATGATAATAATATTACTAAATAAATAAATAGGAAAAAAAGCCAGAATTCCAAAGTGAAAAAAAAAAAAAAAAAAAAAAAAAAAAAAAAAAAAAAAA
>NC_048926.1:80593654-80610696 GCF_011077185.1 Oxyura jamaicensis | reverse complement strand
TTTTTATTTTTTTTATTTTTTTTTTTTAAACACAGATTGTATTAAAATAAATTTAAAAAAAAAAAAAATAGAAAAAAAAACAAAAATTCAAAATTAAAAAAAAAAAAAAAAAAAAAAAAAAGCAAAAATTCCAAAACACTAAACCAGAAAATGTTTACAGAGGGAAGAATTACTCTTACCTCAGCTTTATATGTAAAAAAGAGTTATTGTGTAGGAACTAGCTTGTCTTTCTAACTTTTTTCAAGTTCATGTTTGTGTTTTAAAACTATAAAAAGATATCCTGTCTGATAAATTAGAGACTTTGTTTTAAATTAAAATTTATTGTAAAAAATATTACTTATCATAAAAAATATGATGCCATTGAGGTAGAAAAATAATTGATAGTACTATATGTGAGAAAGTACTATATGTAGGAAAGTACTGAAATTTATTATGTATTTCAACATTGACACAACTTATTGCAGAAAATTCAGGATAAAAAGGATTCAATTCACAGCATGTGTCATTTTGATTTTTGTTCAAAATAAAATAAAAGTAATTAAATTTGTACCTTCCAAGTCTAATGATGATGATTTACATTTTTCAAACAAACAAACAAAAATGAACTGCTAAGAACAGGAATCAGAGGCCTATTCCAGCTGGTTGAAATGTCACTTTTTTCTTTAATTTTTATATTTTTTGACAATTTGGTTGAGCGTTCAACTTCAGCTAAGAGAATATGACAGTCTGTCCTACTACCACAGGATGATGCAAGGCCAGACAACGCCTGACTGTAGCACAGCCAAACAAGAAAACCTTGGGGGCCACAGCAGCTCTTTCTCTCTTGCACACCTTTGGTTGAGGTGACTGGGACCCCAGACCTGGAAGCTGCAGGATCAAAATGGGCAGAGAGCAGGCAGACTCCACCTTTTCAGACATGAGGTAAGAAAACCTGATAAAATGATGCTGTAAGGTGATGGAAACCCCAGGAGAGACCCGATCTGCACATCAAGTCACAGCACACTCTGGACCCACTGAGGCTGAGAAGGAAAGCTCTTTAGGACTATTAATCAAAGTGCGGTTTGGTTTAAGGGTGGCATTTTGCTAATGCCTATTTAATTGAGAAGTATGCTCTTTGGTGGTGATTAACCCTTTTACAGCACCAAGTAGTTCACATTATGTCATGACAAGTAAAGAAAATGAGGACAGCACAGGGTATTCCTCGCCTAAATAATAAAATACAGGGGATGCAGGTATAAATAGTAAAATAGGGAATAAATCTGCAATCACTTGAATACACTTGAAGCTGTTACATGGCTTTAAAACACATTTAACTGTGATTACTTGCTTGGGTCCACCTTTCCTGTAAACTTTTTGTTTTTAAACCAATGAGGGACATTCATATGGGCTAAACAGGTTGTAGCTCCTATGCCCTCATGTTTCCCCTGAAGCAGTTGTGAACAATCCTGCTTCAAATTTATTTATTTTAATTTCAGTTTAGGAAAGTATAAAGTTAAAGAGGGACCTCAAGAACTCAAAGAAACTTTGGATTTGAAACTCTGCCAGGTAACATAAATAGGTTACAGCATACACTCTGACAGGCCAGGAGCAGCTAGGAATGAAAGATCAAAGAAGCCATGAGAAACAAAAATAGCCAGAGATCTCTAGAACAGATATCATATTATTAAATTAATTACAAGCTCTAAAGGTACATGTGTAGACATTAACATGTGCTAAGGAGAGGGGACAGCCAAGTCGGAAACTGAACTTCTCTGTTCCTTCATTTCTTCTTTTCTCCACTTCATTAATACCAGTGTTCAAGGAAGGCTCTTTTTTACCAAGCATTTGGCTGGAATTTTATCCAGTTAATAATAATTAATCTGGGATGCTGCAGCATAATTCAGCAGATTATGTTTTGAAATAAAATCTCAAGATATTACCCTCTATTTTCCTTCTCAAATTTTCATTGCATTATCTCATTTGACAAACTTACAGTGGTAGTCATTAAAGATTCAAAATTAACACCAGTTACCACAGCACAGTGTCTGAAATACTGAGAGAAATTTATCTGATAAGATAGACACATCCGAAAAAAAAAATATTTTAATGACAAATGCAGTGATTTTTCCTATGATTACTGTTTAAAGCCCTCAAAGGTTTAGATTTTTATCACATTTCCTTATGGTCAACGCTTACCAACCCTCAGAATTTAACCTTTTTCTAGAGAATCAGCTCCCTCAGTCTTTTAATGAATTTTTATTTTTAAATTAGATTCCAAGGTCAATTTTCACAGGAACAAAAATATGGTCTTAACAGACCACTGCATGGCATAAAAACAGTGGAGGAATTTGAAGGATTCAGTTAGAGCAAATTACCAGGACTGAATAGCTCCCTCCAAAATTCTGAAGCTAGACATTTATTGTGTGGTCTGTACAGACGGGCATACACGTTGTCTTTTAAAGATGGTAACAACAATAGCAGTATACAGCATGCCCCTGCTAAATCACCCTTCTTATTGTTGAAAGGCATTTATACAGTTAACTTCAGGGTTTGGTGTTTCTTTTGAAAAAGGATGTGAAATTCCAGGTTCATTTTAATGCTGAGAAAACTGATGAGTTCTTCTAAAGATAATTAGTCAGAACTTGACAGACAACAACCTGGAAGGACCAAACCAGCAGCTTCTGCAAACAGGAGCTGAATTAATGCATGAGAGGTGAAGGTGGGCCAGGAACAAAAGTGCTCTGGACTTTCAGAAATCTAGTGATAAGGACAACTTAAGGAGACCGTGTAAGGAAATAAATTTCAGTATAGAAAGGAATTCTTACTGTGGATTAAAGTTTTATTCTTTGTAGTGCATCGATCCAGTCCCCCCAGTAGGAAGGGCAATCAAAATTTTACGAGGTTAGGATGGATAACCATCTCCACTGTGTTCCTCTAGACATGCCCAAACAGCTGACTGGGAAG
This sequence comes from Oxyura jamaicensis, assembly GCF_011077185.1. Taxonomy (NCBI): domain Eukaryota; kingdom Metazoa; phylum Chordata; class Aves; order Anseriformes; family Anatidae; genus Oxyura; species Oxyura jamaicensis. The sequence continues at coordinate 80,607,753 of NC_048926.1, read as the reverse complement.
GAGAAGGTAAGTGCTAGCCATTGGCAATGAATTGTTTCAACAGGCTGTGGAATTGGTTTGGCTTGTGGAAGGCTGCTGGGGGAGCTGAGCTGGCTGCTGAGCTCTGATCATCACTGTCAGCTCCACGTGCAGCCCCATACCATGCAGGTACTGGTCTGACCACCCGTGCCCAAGCCAGGGTTCTCTGCTCCTGCATTTGAGCTCAGCTTTCCTGGTTTGTCCCATGGGAGCAGACCCCTGAGACCACAATGGTGTTAATAGTGCCAGTGAAGACCCATGCAAGATCTGCTTGTGAAGAGCAGCTAGGTAGCCTGTGTTTAGGGAATCTCATATTTAGAAGGATAACAATAGCTGAACTCAACCAGCAATTAAATAACATTTTATTTTATTTTTTTATTATTTTTTATTATTTTTTTATTTTTTGGTGCTCAAAGCCTATAAATAACACAGGCATTTGCATCATACTGCTATATTAGCACATCCTGTTGTGTGTAAGAGCACACCCAGGTTCATTTACATCACTTTGGGAAAGACAGAGGTCTTAGCTAGTACACCAGATTGCAAATCAGATGGTCCTTGGTCTGAGGCTAGATGACATCAATGGAAAAAATACCTTTCACCTTGGATTCATACAAAGTCTGCAAAAGAAAGGGCTGTTTGTGTGGAGGCAGGAAAAAAAACAACGGGCACCTCCTCTCCTGCATGTGGACCCACAGACAAAAAAGAGAAGGGCACATGGCTAGACAGAAATATCCTCTATCTGGCTTGAAATCAAACTATGGAATGCACCATCACTCTGTCAAATATTTTGAGTGGATTTTTGAAAGGGCTGAATTAGTTCTTTGTTATCTTTCTCTGCTGCTACTTTCACATAAACAGATAAATATGTGACTATTTAAGCAGAATGTTCTTTTCCAGCTTCAAAATTATACAACTGAGAGCAAAGTGTGGCAATCTAAAAGTAATCAAACCCAATAGTTCATGCTGTATGGTAACCTTTTTGCCTGAAGAGGTCGGGAAGGAAATATTTTCCCACACTAATGGGTAAGCTCAGTTTCATTTTTCAGCATCTGACATGTTCTTGAAGTACTTGCCTGTTACCACTGGAGACACAATGTGCCACTGCCTAGTTCTCTGTGGCAGATGTGTTACTAGTTCAGTTAGGAGAAACGTTTAGCACCCAAGAGAAGAGGGAATAGTCATCCCCTTTGCTTCTTAAGGTATGGCTTCATCATCTCTCCCTGGTCCTCCAGCTTTTGGCCCACTTACACTTTCAGTAACTCAAGTGTAATTTTTAAGGCATCCCATAATTCCTCATTCCTGGGATTTACTTATAAAAACCCAAGCAAACACAGGAGTGAGGCATGGCATTGGGTAGCTGGCTCTCCTGTGTGCATAGGTACAAAACTCCATGTGTACACCTCTGCTTTATGAGAAAGCACAGGTGTTCTGACAAGCAAGAACACCACATAATAATAATAATAATAATAATAATAATAATAATAAAGTTGCTATCCTGTCAAATATGGTGTGTGTATCAAGGATCTGGAATACAAAGCAGACTTAACAGCAATCACATATTGAGTAGAATTCACTTGAATGTAACACCTTCTCCCTCTAAGGTTTTGAATGTGGTATCTTAAAGAAGATCACACAAATTACTCATTCTGGGAACAAAGGCTCCTTTTTGAAAGCTGTCAGCTTGCTGACAGTTATGATGAGCATTTACTTCAGGCTTGTAAAACATATTAATCAAACTTGTTCCTATAGCTTCAGTCCAAGGAGGGTTACTGTTTCTTTTAGAGAAATGTTTTACATAAGCGAAGAGCTCTGAATACGTATACACCTTGAATGCAAACCACTGTCTATGCCATTCATTTATTCATAATGAATAAATACTAGTCTACACCAGGCTTAAGGAGGATTGAAGCAGTATACGGAAATCTGTTTATTACAAGACTATTTGCCAAAGACCTATGCACCATTCATTGAACCCTGAAAAACATTTGAAAATATGGGTTGCATTTGCAAACTTCAATGTATGACACGGAGAGCTGGCAAGCTGCCTGGTTTCTACTTAAAGGATTGTCATTCTGGGAAAAATAAATTTCTCTAACTAGACAAAAGTCAATGTTTTCATGTTTTACTGCAATCAAACTGATATGGCTGACAATTTAATGTCTCAACACTTAAAATATCTGTGGATAATCAGTTACCTCAATCAATCATAACTACAAGATTTCTCTATTTTCAAAGCTTGTATACATAAGACTGAGATATTTAACAGTTTAGAGAAACATCCCTGTCCTTAATCCTTCATGATTTCTCTTGAGCCATCCAGTTCTTTTTTTTTTATTATTTTTTTTTCAAAAGCAGGATTTTATAATTGCTGGGAAAAATATATAAAAAAATCCAACTCTGCACTGTAATCAGATTTTGAAACCTTTGTGATAATGTCCTGTTTTATTTAATTTTATGTATATTTTATAGTCTGCTTGCCTGTCAGAAAGATGTGGAAATGTGCTGGCATTCCAGCTGAAGACATCATTATGAGTGAGAAAATGCTCAAGGCTTTTTCAAAGTGGGTGCTGAAACATACGTTTCTCTTCTTTGACTCCAGGGGATGCTAACAGCTGCCCCAGCAGACAGGTATCGCAAGGTCAAAGGCTAGCAGAGCCATGCACCTGCAGGATTTGACTGCCAGCAAAGTAGATAGGTAGTTTCTCAAAACTAATAATAAAAATAGCAACAATGATGAGAAGAAGAAGGAACTGACAACAAAAATGAAAAGAAACCTGCAAGAAGTGAATTCTGGGTAGCACAACACTTGGCAGAGCTGATTTTAATATCTGACAGGTTGAGTTCACTAATCTTTGCTATTCATATTGACGTGAAACTTCATGCAGTTTTAGAGATTTGTATCTATTAAGACATGCAGCAGTGTTCCTACAACATGGGAACAAGTTTGCTAGCGCCTACTGTTCTTCTTCTTGCCTGATAAAAATTGATATGAACTGTTTTAAACACCTAGCAGATAATTACTCTGAACACTCAATAAAGAAAGCTACGTCTTCAGAGCCTCCTTTATCTTTAAAAAATAATAAAAAGCCAAGCCCCAAACCCACCGACAAGACAAAACAACATTCTTCCCTCCGTCTTCCCCCTCTCTTTTGTTTCTTTGATTACTTGGAGCCTTGTAATCAAACTAAGCTTAGTTTCAGGACCCTTGGGGCAGTATCTCTTAGTTCCCTGTCAGGCTGCGTTGCAAAACAATCAATCTTGCTCTGGCGCTCACTTGGCGGAAGTGCCGCGACACCAGGAGCGCGGCGCTCTGCTCGCACTGTGAAGCTCCGATGACAAAAGTTTTTATCAGAAGCTGACTGTATTTAGGGTTATGAATATGCAATGACTCTCATTAGTATTGAAGCACAGGAGCACGGGCTGACATCCCCCGCCACTTTTAGCTGCTGCAGAGTCGTCTAATGAATTGTCTTGCTCTTTCACTCACGCAGGCTCTGCTGTTATGGCTCCCCGTTCCAAGGGGAGTTGCCCAGTTTGAGAATACTATTGACTGCAGAAATTAATTGCCAGGAACTGCTCTTGATTTTGTTAAACGGTGTTGAGACAGTGTTTAAATTGTCAAAACAGAAAACCATTAAACTCTACAAGAGGCAAAGTCACCTTGAGCGAGAGGACCTGCGCACCAGGCGCAGATGTGCACAGCTGTGGTGTGGGTCTTGCACGCAGTTTTGTGGTCATACCTGTGCAAACAAACACACCCGTGTTCTGGCAGAAGGTCTCTGGAACCCGGCTTCACATTGATTTATCTGTTGTTCTTCCAGATAGAACAAACGGGGATAAGGGGGCATTCTCCAAATGAACAGGACTCCAATACATTGCTATTTGATCAACCCTTTAATACTCTTTCTTTCTCCTCTGGGATCCTGTCAAACATTTTTCAGCTCACACATCTGCAATCTTTATGAATAAGGCACTGATAAGGATGTTTCCAACAAATGATTAAGATATCTGGCTTGATTTGTAGTATTTGAGGAGATGTGCATGCTTTCAGAAACAAGTGGAAAGAACCCTTTTTTCCCAATTGGTTAAATTAAGATTTTTTTTTCCTTTTTTTTACTATTCATCTGAATTTTTTTACGGGCACAAAAGAAGCTTTTGTAGCTCTCTGCAGATTGTGAGGGATGGAGCGAATTGAAACAGATAATATATTCCAAGAAGCGTAAGTAGCATTCTGAAAGGTGTGCACATACTGCAAATAATAAAGAATATGAGGTTCTCCCAAGAAGATGTCAGTCCTGCACAGCTCTTTATCCATTTAATCAGTAATGGAAATGGTCCCAGTGCAAAGAGGAGGATTTGTTTAATTTTTACTGTGATTTTTGGCACTGCTGCTCTAAGGCGAGCTTGGGTTACCTCTTGACCCAACCCCAGGAGGGCCTGTTCTCATCAGCTGGAGAAAAAATAAACATAAAGAACATCTACATGTTGGGAGTATCAAATACAAGAGCAGTTTAAAATAAATGCAGTTCTGACAAAAGTGGCTCAAGTATCATACATCAAACACTTGTTACCTCTCTTGGCCTTAGTGATTGCACGTGACTAAGAAAGAGTGAGTGATAAAATCTGAAGAAAGATGAAACCAATCTGGGCCTTTTTAAAGATCATCAATCATTCTGCGCAGCCATGATATTATTAGTTCCAGTAAGCCTTGTTCTCCCACTTTATGGACATCATAAACCCCCCACCCCTCGACCAACGCTACCATGGGAAATCATTTTTATGGGCAGCATCTTAGCGTGGGCCAATCAGATCTAATCACATAACAAGCTACTGAATTATTCAACGTTCTCCCTAATTCTGCATTCTTCCTGCACTTTGCTGTCACTGCAGGGTTTTAAAAGTATGTGTTTTTACAATATTTATTAAGAAGATAACCATACATGGGAATTTTGCTTTCTCTGTGTCTTTCAATAATCGTTTGTTCCCTTAGATTGTTATGCTATATGCACTACTATATAGAGAATATATATATATATATATATATATATATATTTTTTTTTTTTCTCTGAAAAGAATAGCAATTCACAATGTGACAATCGGCTCTAAACTCTTCGGCTTTTAAAATACTGAGTGTAGGGACAACAATAGTGAAACAATTGTGTTCAAACATAAAATATTCAGATTTACTGAGCAAACTGTAACCAGCATGTCTCTTAGCTGTTGCTATGAATACAGGGCTCACATTGTATATGAAAATATTTCAGTTTTAATTGCAAATCTGTGCAGAGATGATTTGGGGTCTGTAATTAGCACATAAATTCCAGACTTTGTGACTGCTGTGAAAACACACATTATTTATGGAACGATTATCTAAATATAATTCAGTGTTTTTTGCTTTCAACAACTACTGTAAAAGTCTGATTTAATAAAATGTGAAAAATTTCCCGTCTCTTACACTTCTGTTTACATTATGAAGCATTCATGCCTCTGCACTGCCATTTCCCACTCCACCTGCAGTGGTCTCTGCTTTCAGTGGCTCCATACTTCACTGACACCTCGGGGAGGTTTCTTCACAACCATAAAGTGCCAGGCACTTAATTTGTTTAAAATGAAAGCTTGGATTATGCAAATTGGTCTGAACTGCATGAACAGAGTGAGTTTATGTGACCTCCATCCCCGTGCTTTTCATCCAGGCTAGAAGGGGGGAATAGATAGGAGCCCTGTCTGAGCTGGTTTTAAGCTACCGTATGCAGATTTGCGCTTATCCGGACAGGGTTACTGGAAGGACAAAGTGGTCTCTTGTTCCCACCCACTTATTGTAAACTGCAGGCTCAGCCACTTCTTGCCCCCATCACTGTAGGTAGCAGCCGGCACAAAGAACCTCACCTTTTCCATGGGAATTCTTCCTTACCAGCAGCCCCGTGTATTTGCAAAATTGGTTGCTCTCACAACCTGTTTCGCAGCAATAATTTTTAGGACTGTCTTCCATTCTAGGGTTCAAAAGCATGTTTCTGGGTTACGTGGAACTGAGCTTTTCCCTTTCCAGTTTTGCCTTGCCTGCAGGCTGCTGGTGGGGCCCTGGGCATTGGCTGTACATCAGCGTGCACAGGTGGCAATACACCACGTAACAGGTCAAATAAAACATGGCTTGCAGTAACCACACCAGCAAAAATACTTCACAGGGACTTAATTTACACCAGAAGGAGACACTCCTGAAACCTTCCCACCTTGAGATGGCTCTGCATTTAGTTTTGCTGTCTTTGAGTTAAAATCCTTCCCCATACCCTTTTGAATCCCAGACAGAAGATGCCTTGCTCTCCCAGCAGCAACCTCAGCAGCCACCACAGCAGTGGCAACAACAGGACTATGGAGATCACCTCCCCTCTGCCACGGCTGCATCTTACAGCAGTTGTTTACAACCGTGGCACGAGCCATGCCTGCAGGAGCCGTCCCCAGCAGATGCTGTGGGAAGGGGGTGAGTGGGATGGAGGCCACCTGAGTGCCAGACATGCTGCATTTTTTGCTTTGTATGCCCAGGATGTGCTCAGACCTAGCGGCGGAGCCTTACCTCAGGTTCCTCTGGTTGCAGAGTGAGGCAGGACCTCACAGCCCGGCGGGGCTTGAGTTTCGATTTGCACGGCGGTGTCAATGTCACAGCACACATGCCCTGTGAATGGACTTGCGAAGAGTAATTGAGAGATGCAGCGTGAAGCCACTGAAAGCTGTAATTTAAAGTTCCAGTGCTACTATTACCATTAAAGTTTAAAGTGACAGAGGCCCAATTATGAGTGGTTATTTTCTTAAATAATATTGCATTTCTATCCCCTGTGAAGCACTCATCTCTTCCTTCCCATGGCTGTCACCAGAACCTCTCTTTGCGGCTTCTGGTGTCAGAGCTGCTGAGCCTCACGCTCCTGACATGGCACGAACCAGCCAGGAAGCAGGGCTGGGAGCTCTGCTGGGAGCAGCAGAGCAGCACTGGGCTCAGCCCTTCTGCCTGGCACAACCTGGCACAGCCCCAGCACCTGAAGGGATCCCACCAGCACCCCCAGGTCCCCTCCTGCTGAGCTGTCCCCCCATCTGTGCCTGTGCCTGACACTGCTCTGTCAGCACCTGGCATTTCTCTTTGCTGAACTTCATGCCAGTGCTGATTGCCCAGTGCTCCCATCTGGCCTGATCCCTCTGCCAGGTCTCTCCTCCCTCCAGGGAGTCAGCAGCATTTCCCAGATGAGAATTGTCAGCAGACTTGAGGAGGACTAGTTCCACACCTGCATGCAGATCATGGATAGAAATGTTGGGCAGGACCGGCCCTAGGATGGAGCACTGGGGAATGTCAGTGACTGTCCACCAGCCAGATGTAGGCCCGTTCACAGACGTAGGCCCTCTGAGCTCTGCCATCAAGCCCATTCACCACCCAGCATATTATGGACCTGTTCATTGTGCAGTTGGGCAATTGGTCCAGAAGGAAGCTGTGAGGAACAGGATCAAAGGCCTTGCTGAAATGCAGAAAGACTACATACACCACCTTCCCCTTATCCACCAGCAGGGTGACCTTTTCATAGAACGGGATCACATTAGTCCTAAGGCAGGACTTTCCCTTGATGAACCCATGCTGACGCTTCCTGAAAACAGCTTTACTCTTTAACTGTCTTTCAGTATCCCCCAGAGCAATCTTCTCCATAACTTTTCCAGAGACTAAGGTTAGTCTAATGCTATACTTGTTGTAACTGTTTCCTACATATTTTGCTTTAAGTTAAAAAATTGCTGATTATTAACATGAGAAACTTTAACAAGCAGTACAGCTTCTTAGACTGTCTACTCAAGTAATAATAATAATAATAAAATTCTCCTAGACACTTATTTGACTTGTGCTACACCTAGGGAACTTCAGATGAGTAGGTTTTGCTGTTTTTAAACATCAGTGGGACAGGTGGCAGGACTCAAACGCTTGATGTGCAGATCTCGAAATACTGGTATTCTTTTCTGAATGCATGGCATGATAAGATGCCTGAAGGTCCTGAACTTTCATATGAAAAAGAAAACACCGCTTTTACAGAACACAAAGTTTTAATACAGAGTCTCTTTAAAAAGTGGCATAGTTCTGCTTCCTTTCACACAGGGACTTCAAAAGTGAAAGCAGTGTTTGGCTAGTAGAAAGTTAGTCTAGGAATTTATAGAAGTAGAGCTCTCAGGCCATCAGATGTACATAGTATAAACAATCCAGATCAATCAGATTGATTTTGTTCATGTTATTATCAATAAAAACACATCTTAATTCCACACACAGAACAATGAATCCATTGTTTTCAAGTGAGATCTGTGACACAAATAACCTGGGACAGTCACTATTAAATATCCAGGTAGAAAGAAAAGCAGACCAATTCTTGAAAATCTGGCAGAGTCAATTATTTCTCCTTACAAGTGATATCAACATATCAGGTTATTTTCCTAGCCACCTGTCAAGCAGCAGTCCAAAAGACCATGATATACTGTTTTCAGGTTCAGTGGTGCTGCTAGACAGAAGAATATGAGATGTTTTCCAGACTTTGTTCATCATCAGTCCGAACAGTTTTTGTTTCTGCCCCCAACATTTAACAGGAATGTAAGTGATCAGGAGAAAATATATGAAAAATCCCTTAGACTACACTAGACAGAACTGACTGGGAGAGGTGTAATGTAGAAGTAGAAGGACTTTTTCTTTGAAGGCACCTCTGGGCATGCACAAAAATATTGCAGAGCAGAAGATAGAGTGTTTTATTTGGTGGCCTGTATTCCTATTTTATAGTTAGGAGTATCTAAATGGCAAAACAAAGCTACAGACCAGAGGGTGGAAATCACATCTGGTGGTGCCATGGACCTTTTCCCTAGCTACCCCCCAGAGCAGAAATAGACAGCATCAGTGTAACAGATTTTTAATTATGGATTGCATACTATTATCCCTGGTACCTTTCTGAAATACTCTCAAACTCAGTAAGGGTTCAACTGCTACTTTAGATATTTGAAAAAGGAAATTATACAGTAACCAGAGGTGAGTATTCCTCTGTGCTATATGCTGCACAAACACAGGATCAAAAAATCTGCCCATATCCAAGAGCTTACTGTACAGGTGGGTAACTGGAGAAACATTATGGTGCTGTTAAGGCTATGTTGGCCATGATGTTGAAAAAAAAAAATCAGCCTTGTGTCCCTCCAGTGGCATCTGTGTGCTCACTTCAAGCATGTACTTGGTCCTCTGTTTGACCTGGCTGGGGCTGGCCCAGAGCTGCCCTAAGCTGCAAGCACCCAGTGCCACCAGAGCAGCTCCTCTAGGCACTGTTCTTGCAGCTGGATGAAAACCAGGGCCAAGTGACCTCCATGATTCAGCCAGAGCTTTCCTGAAAAGACTAGTAAATACTGGTCCCAGAGAAGGCTAATTAGTGTTGGCCTACTGAATGTTAGTGAAATCATTCAAGCCAGGACACATGCTCTGTGCAGATGGACGAAGCTGTGATCTGCTGCCAGACTAAAAAAAAAAAAAAAAAAAAAAAAAATCACAGAATTTTATGTTATGCACTGTAGACACTCCTCACCTGTTTTAATTTTTAATAGAAATGTTCCTTTTTAAGTACCAGGAGCAATATGAGTATAATATGAGCTCAGAGGACCGTGCAAAACAAGCATAATTGACTCACTGCCATCACTTGCTAGATATTTTTTTCCTTTTCGTTTCCCAAGTCTTAATGTTTCTTATGTTCTTAATGGAAACAGAACATGCTAGAGAGCTTGCATTTGACACAGAGCTTAAAACCTTGTAGTCAATATTGAAATTGGATTTGAATTACTGTGTAAGTAATTGCCGATAAGAAAAGTGGAGTAAAAGAGCCATGGAAAGACATAAAGCACCTGCAGGTCATAGGCAAAGGAAACCAGAAATAAAAATGTTTACAGAGGTCAAAGGTTTAAATTTTTAATTATTGTTGTATGAGAGAACTGAGGCCACTTTTTATGTGTGTGTCTTTCCTCTGTAGAATCAGAGTTTGTCTTATATGGAAGTTTGGTATATTTCCACTAACCGGTGTCACAACTGAAAAGCCAAACAAATGAACAATATTTACACTGAACCTTTGAACTGTTGGCCTGATACTATCACTCTTTTTAATCACAGAGTAGTTCAGTGTTTAACTAACCTTACTTTCATCTTCTCTGTTCCAGCTTGTACTACATTACCACATCTGCAATAAACAACGAAGAAAGCTGTAATATCCTGAGTAGTGACTATAACCTGTCCTCCCCTTAATGACAGGTTTATGCACTTCGTCAAAACCCATCATCTGAACAGATAAGATTGAATTCAGTGACTGGTGAATTGGACATGCTGAAATAAAAGCAGTGAGGTGTCTGTGCTTATTAGGGACTTCCTAATAGGAGATAGCCCTGGTGACTTACTGAAAGACAGACTTGCTGTCATCTAGGTTGTTTTCTGGAAGTCAAAGCAGTAAAAACAAATGAGGCAGTATTTGCTGTGTTCACTATACAAAAACTATAATATTACTTTGACTGAGAAAAGAATGTCGCCACTTAAGAAATTTGAAGCCATCCCCAACTTTAGGGGACAGAATGGGGAAAGGCAGAGTCATCACATTCTGTTCCAGGATGCTATATATTGCATGCACAAAGCTCCTGACCAGACCGACATTTCTGATAAAAAGTTCAGTACTGACCATGTCAGTTGGGATGTAGCCTGAGGTTCCCAGGTAGGTTTCAGAGTAAACGTCAAGCAGGGCAGAACCAGAGCTCATCTGTTCTCTAAAAGCCTTTTCTTTCTCTCCTTATGAAAGTTCCTAGTGAAAAACAAACCTGGACAAAATTGATCATTTCTGTAGGTTCTTGCAGAGAAGGATGGATTCACAACTGTTTCTTGACCCAGTCACATTCCATCTAAATGCACGTGAGTAGGAAAACTCAGTGTCTTTTGAGTACTGCTCCTTATCCATGACAGCATGAAACAGACGAGAAGGGGATTTATTTATTTGTGGACTGGACCTGTGGTGCTATTTCCAGCTTTAGCAGATTTTTTTTTTTTTTTTGGCATTCTTAATAAAAAAAAAAAAAAGTTTGTCTTTCTTTTTTTCTGCATTTCAGTGTATTCACCTGAAAACGAGTACATTAAGAGTCTTCCAACATGTATTGAAACCAGGGGTCTTGGTTTATGTAACCAAAATATTTTAAGGTCCTCATAGGAAAGGAAGTATACAAAAGTAAAGCTGAAAATGGAAGCTAGATGGCAAGCAACACTGTCATCATCTCACAGCATCCTTTTTGCTTCTTTTCTATTAACAGTACTTATCTCAAATATTAACAAGATATTTTTTGCACATGAGCAGAAGTTAACAAGGCCTTCAGAACCATCACTCAGACAAAGGAAAATGCTTTCTTGTTGGGGAAGCTCATTAACAATCTAAGCAGTGATGGAATCTGCACTTGGGGTAACTCCAAAACCACCTACTCATCCTGGCTAGAAGGATAGCTACAGACAGATCCTGGTGGCAGGATTAATATTTCCCCTGGCTTGGCTCTTGTGATTTATGTTCACAGCTATTAAAAGGAAAAGAAAGAAAGGTTTCAAAGATGTGTTTGCATTCCCCAGCAGAGCTGTTTGTGATTTCTGTTTTGTAGGAGATCTTTCTTTTATACATTAATAAGGAGACAGAAAAACCCCAAAGACTTCTACTAATTCTTATTCCCCTCCATTGACATCACCAACAGATATAAATTTGAGAAAGCTACCTGCAGTATTAGGTTCAGTTAATAAGCTGGTATTGTCCCCAGCCTGGAGAATGCATGTAATTACATACGTTTGCTGTTCACACTTCCTTCAGCAGAGGAACTGGAGGGGAGAAGGGAAAGGAAGGAAAATTTTAACTCATTCATCTGCATCCCTCTTTCTGCGCAGTGTCTCTTCTGCCAGATAAATAGAAAACTTGGATGTGCTTCACTGCCAGCTGACACCTTCATGAACAATAACATGCCTGTACACATGAGATAAGTCAGTGGATGCTGCTCTGAAGTTCACAGTTTAAGCTTTCCTTATGCTCCCTTCTGGTCCTTTTCCTCCCTCAGTTCTTTAATTGTTGTAAGCATGCAGCTCACTCAGGAATGGTCTTCTTGCAGGAGAGGGAACCAGCTAGCCTTCGTATGCATATGATGTGGAAGGGAATCAAGGAGTCATCACTAAAACACCTTTCACTTAAACACATTTACATTAGGAGTACCTTGTTAAGTATACTGATGACAGCATCCTCAGGAAAAAATGAACTCACAAGTATGTGAGTTGGCCCTAATTCCTGAGAATTAAGCATATGTTTAAGAATGTCTTTGCTCAGAAAAGTCCTCATTTAAACCCACTTGAGAAAGGATTCAAGACAGCCTTTTAAATATAAGCGAGTGTAGTTCCTGATGAGCAGACTTTACATTTTGTACTTTTAATATTCTTCAACAGTGAAAAAGAAGTGCACTTTGCCATGTGACTTTCATTTGAGTCCCAAATATCACACCCCCACACTCCCAGGCATAAAAGGCAGTTTGCACCATTTTCTAGATGGGTGGCTAGACCCTGTCTGCGTTGGTATTTTATGAGGTTGCTCTAACAAGCCTGCATGACATGAGCTGCAGCCACGAGGAGTGCAGAGGCACTGGTGCCCATGCCAAGCTTGTCCATACGTGGCTCTCACTGGAGGCAGCAAGAATCATCTGAGCAAAGGACCGGGAACAGGACCACCCTCAGACACTGAAGTGTGGGGCAGCCAGACCTGAACTCATATGGCCATGACTTGGCCATCATGCTCTGCAGGATGAGGCCCTTGGTTTAAAGCAGCAGTGGAAATCTTGCGGTAGGTTGCACTGTCTTATACAGCGAAATGATGACGGGTCTGTCCATGCTGAAAGTATAGGTGTTCCTCAGCAATACTGAAGGCTGCAACCATACACAGCAAGACTAGCACAGAGAGAATTGAAAAATGCCCCTTCATCCCCCACTCCCTGAGCCTGCCACCCTACATGACCTTGTGTAGCTTGAAGCAAGACAATCAAGTCAGCATCTCACACCATCCAACAGCTTTGACATGACAGGTATGGTATTTTCTTACCCACAGAATTGCCAAGGAAATCCGCCCTAGCAAAAGTGCAAAAGTTTTCAGTATAAGGAGGTGGGGTGCAAAAACTGGCTTGTAGGCAAAGGTTGAAATGACTCAATCTGAAACAAAATGTAAAGCAATTACTGCTAGGAAAAAAAGATCATGCTGACATTTAAAGGCTGCAGTGATAGTATCTGTCCCTTCCCAGGCTGACATAAGCAGCCTTGATTTGATCCCTGAATGTTTTTCTATTTTATTTTTTTTGATATTTAGGATATCCTTTATTTGGAGGTAGGGGGCAGTGGGATGGGTTGCCTTAACTTCAGTTGTTGATGCAGAGAAATAATTGCCACCCCAGAAAGGTAATTACATATGCCATTGTTTATACATATAATAGGCCTGGAAAAGCATGTTCTGCAGATAGGAAAAAAGAAAATCCTGCTTTCACATCAGGGCGGAACACTATGTAAAGTGACAGATTGCCACAAATAGCATTCAAACCCTTGCACATTAGTGGTTGATTTTTTATTCTGGGGAAGAGAGGGGGGAAGGGATGAAGGCTATGGAATAGGGTGGAGGGAGGAAAGGAGACAGTTTTGCTCAACAGCCACAGTAACATATCCAGCATTTTCTGCTCTCCTGATTGCTGCTAAATGAACCTCATCTTTAAGAAGTTGTTTTTAAAGTCACTGCCTCAAAGGGACATTTTCTGTTGCTGCCATCTTGTGCAGCCATCTAAAGTGGCCTTAATCTGAATTGCTTTGAAAGCAGACCAAATAATCTGGTAGAATATGGTATGGCATGATACATGATTCCTTCTTTGTGCCTTTAGTGCCACATAGAAAGTGGATTTAGGTGACAAAAGGACAGCTAAAGTCTCTTTTTTCCCCTCCCACCATAATTTATCTAACAACAAAAGAATAAAACCAACAGTGTGCTATGATATGAAGCTCCTTTCTTTCTTTC